>NC_046659.1:119494360-119559743 GCF_010883055.1 Belonocnema kinseyi | reverse complement strand
ATATCTAGTCGGGAGTGGTGCTGACTGAAAACAGATGATTTGGAGCGATTCGCGCGCCATCTGTTGGTCATTCTAAGGACTTATTGAACTACCCTCGTACCCCAAGGGGATGAAGTTCTGAATGATCTTTTCTTCAAGCCATACAATTCAACACTTATTCATACTTTCGACGTGCAGCGCCCTAGTATCGCTAAGAAACTTGAACCGGCCCCGGAGACGGTTGCCACATGGAAATTGGAAAGACGTCAGATCCTACGGAAATTATAATCATTAAACAAACATCATGTACATGCATTGTTCTGCATGCTACTAATTTTAATTCCTCGAACTGTAACTGTATTTATATTACAACTTGTCCACGTGATCGGGCAGAATGTAATAAAGAGTCTCGCAGCATGAAGGTGTAAGTGACAGATTTCGAAAATGTATTTCATTTTCTCAAAATTGTTTTGAAGATTATAGTACAATTCGACTCAGAAGAGTAATGTCAAAAATTATGGTCCGGTTGGGCTTAGAAATGAGTCAAAATCTATGCTTGCTTTTTTTTGTGAAGTGATAAGTTCTCTTTGTATACTCTTTTCACGATACAATATGGAGATAGCTGTAAAGTACGTATTCTGTTTTTTCTATAGAATAAAAAAATAGTTTTAATTTTGGATCACTTGGAATGCTTCATTAAAACTTTGTCAAAAAGATCTCTGTTGATTTCAGTAATTAAATTTGTCTTCCTATTCTGAATTTTCAACTTAAGTATTTGTAGAGATTAATTTGCACAAAGCTCTGTAGTCTGTGAGGTTTGGCAAACATTTGTAAATGTATATTTATTTTATAAATTACCTAAAAATAAATTAAAAAAGATACAGTACTTTTTTCATGTATTTTTCTCAATCTCGTGTTGTTATTCTAAAAATACGATTTTTGTTTTCATATTATTGTTTATGGACTAAGCAAAATATGCTACAAGTCTATTTTCTACATACTTCTTTCTCTTCAAGACTTATTTTTGTATTTTAATTTCGGAATTTTATTTCATTTTATGGTTAAAATCAAAACAACGCTCTGCATACAAAACTCACTATCAAAAATGTGTATGTGTTTTAGGGGCACGATTTATGTTTAGTCATTTTTTTCCATAACTTTTGTCCTATTTAGAAGGGATTTTTAACAAATTTGTAGATCTTTTTTTGGGTCACAATTTTTGGGGTCTTTTTCGGACCTTCATAGTTTGACCACAAAATTGAATTTTTCATTATTTTTTGTGCCAAATTTAAATTTTAGATTTCTTAAGAAAATCCTAAAAAGTTTTATAGACATCTTGCCCCAGGAACCTTAAATTTATAACAAAATGTTTTAATATACTTAAATTGTTATGGTTTGTAAAACATTTACCTTACATTAGACTTAGCTTCATATTTCTTATATTATATTTTAGTGACAACTTATTAAAAAAAAAAAATACTGCAGAAAAAAACCTAATTACCTTTAAATGTATAACAAAATATTTGCATAGACTTAAATTTTTATGATTTAAATCGTATTTAGATAGTACATAAGTTTATATTACATTTGCATTATTTTAGACTAAAGTCAACATTCTTCTTAAGTTTTCGGAATCCCCTTTTATGGTCTGAGAAATATTTTTATCGCGTTAAGATTTGACGTAGTGATTTGCTGCCAAATAATAATAAAATAAACAGTAGAAAAAATACTAAATACATATTTACAAGAATAAAAAAATCTAGCATAAAGGTACAATAAAAAATATTTTAAAAATGACTACCGTTTATTATTTATATCAGTAACATAAATTATTTTTTACAGAAAGAGTAAAATTTCATGTAAATTTGTCAGACACTTCAAATGAACTTTGTGGGCACGAAAGAATTCCATAAATCTGAAATATTATTTCACTACTTAAAAAATATATTCTCGATTTTTTTTAAAAAAGTATACCGGACTTTTTCGATAGTCAAATTGGAAGTTT
The DNA here is from genome assembly GCF_010883055.1 of Belonocnema kinseyi. Taxonomy (NCBI): domain Eukaryota; kingdom Metazoa; phylum Arthropoda; class Insecta; order Hymenoptera; family Cynipidae; genus Belonocnema; species Belonocnema kinseyi. The sequence continues at coordinate 119,557,759 of NC_046659.1, read as the reverse complement.
TAGATTATGCCGCACAACGGGTAATAGTTTCTCATTTTTTCTAATAAAAATACATTTTAAAATTAAAAATCGTCTCAAAATTTACATTGGCAAAACTCTTAATGATTTTCTGAGTCCCATTATAATAGTTATTAATATTTATTAATGCACATAATTTATGTATATTAAAATAATTGACCCAAACTTTAATTTGGAAATGTCAATAGGTTTTCGGAAATTAATGAAAACTTTCAATAATTTATAGTACTTTTAGAAGAAAATATGGTAACTTAGCATAAATTAACTACAATTCAAGATAACAAATTTTCATTAATTTCCGGAAATTTATTCATTTTTTGTAATGAATGCTAATTTTACAAGTAATTTATGAAAAATTAAGACAAACTACCCGAAATTGAATACAAAATTTCTATAAATGTCTGGAAATTTGTGGACATTTTCGGTCATTAATGGTATTTTACAGGTAAACATGGTAACTTACCATAAAATATCGAAAATTCGATTTTAATTTTTTAAAATAAATTTCCGCATATTTATGAATTTTTATTAATTTATGGTAATATTGCAGGCAAATTACGGTAACTTAAGATAAATTACCCAAAATTAAATGAAACAATGTCTATAAATTTCTGGAGATTTGTTGTATTTTACTGTAATTTGATCAGTAATATATAGTAACTTTCCATAAATTACCGCAAAATCCTAGGGCCACATTTCACTCCCTAGGGAGTAAAAGCAGAGCTTTACTCTTGCTTGATAGACGCCAAAAAGGGCTGAAATCATGAAGGTGTCAGAAAAACCTATTATCAGGTTTAAACAAAAACTAACTAAACAATAAGTTTAAATAGGCATTAAGCTACTGCAAATATTTGCAGATTTCGATAAAACGCCAGGTCAATCTCTATTCGAGTGTACGTTTTAAAAACGTTTAGCAGTTTTTTTTTTAATTTTTTTTTTAATGTTGTTGTATTTCACTTAATAAAAATGTACCGCGATATCAACTTTATTCTAAAACTGTATATTTTGAAATGAATGGCATTATAAATCCTAATGTCATTGTATAATGTACGGCCAATTTATTACACATCTTACACTTTTAACCTGAATTCAGTTAAAACTAGTTTTAATTAGTTAAAGCATAAAGTAATCAAGTGCTTTTGCAAAAATCTGAATATTTGTTTAATCCATTTTATTTCGTATTTTATCTGAAAATACCAGCGCAGGTAAAACAAATTTTTCCAAAAGCACAATTAGGTGACTCTATTTTTAACTAATATTTTAAGTCAACACACGAAATCATATGGAATTCAACATTTCATCTCGTTTCTACAAAAAAATTTGGTAATTCAACGTTCTAACTAGTTAAAACTACTTGTAACTGATTTCGGGTATAAACAGTGACACATGAATAATTTTATGACTTACTTTTTTAGACAGTGAAAAAACATCTGCCGGCCAGGCTCATGGCCAGAAGAGCAATATAAATGATGATATAAATGATTTAGACACAAAATATTTTATTGACTGCAAAATAAAATTTGCAAGTTTACTTATTTTATCGAATTTTGTTTAAGATTCTACTTCATTGCCACGCAGATAAATAATAAATAGAGGGACAAAAATGAAAATTTATTGTCAAGTTAAAATTATTTCATGTCACACGTAAGCAGTATTCTATCTGCATCGAAAAAATCTGGCTATTTGTACGAAAATCTTAGTACTTTTTTCCATGACCTTACACTTACGTGCTTCTGAAATTTAAATAATAAACCGAATTTTTGAACATAGGGTAGTTATGAAGGTCAGTACATAGTTTTTGGGCCAAGTGTGTTTTTCAACAGCTGATTCAATGTTTTCTGCCGTCAAGTAGATCAAGTTTTCACTACGAGAAATTCTAATAATTATTTTTGGAACTTTATATATTCAAGAAAATGTATTGACTAGTAAATAATTTATTTTATATCGCATGTGTAATTCTTAATATGAATTTATTTTCAATTCTCAAAGTTTGTCCTAATAATCAATAGCATATTATGTTGATTTATTTTAACCTAATTTTTGAACTAAAGATCAAATGTTGTCATGTTTTTGAACAACATTAGCTAGTCATTGTTTAACTGTGCAGTATATAATTTCCCCACTCTAAATTAAATATAATAACATGATAATTTGAAGTGTTCTTCAGGTACAGTGTAAGGGCAATATAGCGAAGAAAAACGAATAATCTAGAAGAAGAAATAGGATACTGGCACTATATATGGCATGAGTACGCACGACTGTATTTTGAAAGCACTGTAATTTATGTTTGTCCAGAACTCAGGCTTTGTTTCTGAATCTATCTGCAGTTTTATTTTGAAAAATTCATTGAAATTAAACAATTTATGTTAAAAATTATTTGAAGCAAGTTGAATATACTTAGAATTTGATAAAATTTTACAAATATATTGTGCATTGCTTTATAAAATAGCTTGTAGAGGGTCGACCGCACCCTTTATTGGAAGAAAATGAGGGCTGTTGTAGGCTTTCTCTGGTTCATCGTTGTGGTATTTCTTAATCCTGTTGGTGAGTATAAGAATATTTATAATAAAAAATAAATTTTCAAACAATCGCAAATTTTAGCTGCCCAGGACGCGCGTCTGTTGATTCTGGCGCTTCGCGCTTTATCATATGTTTATCTTACGCGATGTGCTCGATAATGTATTTAAGTCGCGCTACGCGTTCTGTCTTTTTATTTCTCCTAAATTTTTTTTACACAGGTCCTTTAAAATTAAAGATGAACGAATCGACAAATGTAATTTCTTTATTGTGAATTCTCTTTTGTTAAGACTCCTTCGGCTGTAACGATTTTACGACTCAAACCGAAAATACGCATCCTAGCGTAAAGTGGCTTGAAGAAAATTTGTAGATGTTATTCAGGAGAAAAATTTTATTAGTTAAAAGGTTATTGTAGCTTATGTCATCTTTTCAAATAGTTATTTTTTAAATTTTGAATGCATTCTTATAAGAAAAGTTTATTACAAATTTTTAGATCTATTTGAAATGCACATTCCTTTATTTATGTTTTTTCGTACCTTGTATCTTTTTTCCAAAGATTTGATATTTTCAATGTCTCTCATATTTTTGAAAATTAAAACAAAAACTACGCATTCTTTAAAAAAATAATTTAACCCAAATCTCGAGATCTTTTTTTCTGAACAAGTATTCTCTGTTAATTTTTTTCGTAGCTTGTGCCGTTTCTCTAAAAATTCAGTTTTTTATTTTAATGCTGTTTTTGACGAATATTACAAAAACTACCCGTCCTATACAAAAGTAAATAAAAACAAATTTTTACACCCTTTTAGGGTGCACCATTTTTATTCATTTTTCTTTTGTCTAATCTTTCATAGTTTGAACGCAAAATGAAATTTTTGATTTTTCATTAGTTTTTTTGTAATACAATTTGGATTGTCCTTTTTGTAGAAAAATTCAAAAAGTTGTCACAATTACATTGTGGGGTGTTCAAAATGCAAAGTTCTTTTTTCTGTGAGTTTTTTTTATCGTGCTTCAGTCTTTAAAATAAATCGTCTCACAACATTTTTAAAATGCGCATATTTTTTTAAATTATATAAAAAATATCTAGCTAACAAAATTTACCTTCAGTTTTCGAAACTAAAAGAGTGTAAGAAAATTCAATCTAATAGATTAATTTTTCAAACGTTATTTATTATTATTTTAGCACTCAAGGAAAAAGTCGTCTTAAAAAATCGTCATTCACGTGTCTGTGTTGCTTTAAATCACTTTGAACCAGTTTTTGATAATGTTTTCTACATATTATTTTGAGACAAATTGAATTTTTTCAACCTGAAATTTTTGAGCAAACTTTATTTTTATGGAAATGTATCTTTCTGACACAAGACTACATTTTTAAGTGGAAAACAACAAATTTCTTATAAATGTATTGGAAATGTTATAGCGCCATAAAATGTTTTTGCAATCTGAAAAAGAAATTTTCTTTCATTCTCTCCCCTAAAAAAGAAAAAAAAATTGTTTTTGCTTTGTACAAAAAGAAAAAATATAAGGCAATCAACAAAATCCCCTTCTCTTTCTTTTTTATTTTCTTCGTCTTTTTTATTTTTATTATTATCAATCACAATAAAAAAAACAATTGCAATAAATAATCACCAACGTTTCGACACACATACATCACCCTTATCAAGGAAAAATAAGAAACAAAAATAAAATACAATTTTTAGTAGGCAGGGAGAGCACTGCAACCACGATCCTTTCTCATGTACTGTTCCCGCCTGTTCCGGCCTGATAAAAATTTAGTCTAATTTCAATTTTTATTCTATTTTTTGCTCTATGAGTGCCGAAATGTTGGTGCTTATTTTATACAAATATTCTCTTTTATTGTAATTTGATAAAAATAAGAATAAAAAAGACGAAATAAATTTAAAAAAAGTAAAGGTGATTTGGTTGATTGCCTTCTCATCTTTCTTTTTTCTTTTTTATTTATGACCAAAGGGAAAACGAATTTTTTTCTTTTCTTCTTTAGAGGAGACAACGAAGGGAAAAATGGTCTTATTGCAATGGGAAAATGTTATGGTGGTTATCCTAAGGGGACTTATTTTCAGGAATTCTGCGCATTAACTTTATACCAAAAATAATTTAATTTTGTTACTTTCCACCTTTCCGTCCAATCAGACCTTTCGATTATAATTTAACGCGGTTTTGAGAACTTACGAGTTATTCGATTAGCACACTCAATGAGACTTTTACATACAATAATTTAAAAAATTTATTATTATTTTAGAAAATTCTTGTTAAAATACTGTTAGTAAGTTGCGTTTTTTTGAGAAATCTTTAATTTTTTTACCACTTTTTTATTTACCTTAGAGTGAGATAAAAATAATGCAAATAAAAAATTTATTCTTAAAGCAATTTTTATTTTTTATATCTGTCTTCTTTTATATAAATACTGAATAGATGTGTTTTTTTCAGAATTTCTCAAGGAAGTAATAATTAATGCAAGTTTATATACATCATTGTTAAAACAATGCTTTTTTAGTTTTTTAAATATTCTCTTTGAACAATTCTACAACGTTGTAGTGTTTTATAACATTTTCATGTTCTTGTCTAATTTAGATAAAAAATGACACACTAATTGTAGAATACTAGAAAATTGCAGTTTTCTGTAATTTTCCTCTTATCGTCTACTTTTCATGCAAATTCATGTTATAGATAAAATGACGTGAAAAGTTATCTGAAACTCAAATTGTGAAAACTCGCCTAAAAGTTTGAGCATATAGAGCTTAATGAAACGCACAATTTTTTGCAAAGAATATTTGTTGCTTACTTTCAAATTTGAAAAGTATAAAATATAAACTAAAAACTTTGACAAACTGAATTCAATATGTTTCTTAAAAATAACTCGCCGTAACTTTGCCTCAATTAAAAAAAGACGTAAGAATTGAATACTATACGTATATTACACTCTGTTCATGCCGGCGGAGTTAAATTCGGGAAAAATGGTAATCATTTAACACAATGTTGATGTTTGTTAAAAGCTATTTAAAACCATTATTTTTATCGTATGACGGAAAAATTATTGAGCATTTTTTAAATTAAATTTTTTCTGAAAAACGATTTTCTCCGTCGCTCCTCTGGGAATGGAACCACAGAACTTCATATTTATGGTGGAGAGCTTTTCCCTTAAGCTTCTTTAAAAAAATTAGATTAAAAAAACTTTTCATACATATCTGAATCTACCCTGAGTAGGCGTTAAAAATGTTTGATATTCTCTGATGATAGTGCAGATTCCTTGATAAATTTGAATGGGTGACACCTTGAAAAATAGTTTGTTTCTTTCAGAAAAAGGATCCCTTTCTCGATACCTCTAAAAGCATAAGGAAAAAGTACCAGACACGCAATCGAAAGTTCTGTTCTTTGATTCTCATCGGGGCGAAGAAGATTTTTCAGAAAAAATTTTATTTTAAAAATGTTTGATAATTTAAATAATAAAATGTTCCAAATGAAAAATTCCCGAATAATAACATTTTTTAGCATCGTTTTGTCAAAAAGATTTAATTGAAAACTCTAAAAATCATTATCAGTGTAACAGCTCTCTGAAAATAACCTCTGGCTGTATTATTTGATTAGACAAAAGTTTTATATTATTAGGAACAATTCAGATCATAAATGTGTTTTGTGCAGAAATGGCTTCATTTTGTTGTTTGAAACTCATGTTTCTTATGTAAAAAATTTCCAAAAATAAGGCCAAGAATCAAGAGACCAAATTTGGACAACGGCTATAAAATATTCCTATTGAAATTTGAAAAAAGAAAACAATTTCGCTAAACAATTAAATATAAAACCTTCTTTCTTTGGACAAAATAAAAAAGCAAAGGAAAATGAGAAGGCAGACAACCAAATCTCCTTCCTGCTATTATTTATTTCTTAATTTAAAAATGTTTTTACATTTGGCAAAAGTAATCATTAACGTTTCGGAATTTATGAAGCACCCTTATTAAGTCAAAGAAATTAAATAAATTAATTTTTTTTAATTTGAGCAGGCAGGAACAGCAATGAAATCATTATGCTCTCTTCCTGTCAACTGAGAATTTTCGTGTATACATTGTGGCGGTTTTTTCTAACTTTCTAGCAGTATTGCAAGAGAAGATGATTACAAACAATTTTAGTTTTTCAAACAAATCATTTTATTAAACTTTATTATTACTTCGCTTTAAGGGAAAAGTAGACACAAAGTGTATAATTGAAAAAGGGCCAATTTAACATTATTTTTTTAAAATTTGTTTAAAGTATTGAGAAATTGTTTTGTTTACAATTCCGTTTACCAACGTGAAAGTATTATTACCTTAGTCTAATTGAAAAGTGGTTCAAAAGTTAAAAAAAAAACTAAATTTATAACTATTGATTTATGAGTTAAATAATTTTATACAAGCAATAGATATAATTTATAAATAATTATCTAAAAACTAAGTTACTAATTGTTCTTGGACACTTCAACTCTTAAAACTCATTTTTAATCAGATTTATCAGCCGATGTTCAAATAAGATTACGGAAGTTTGTTTAAATAGTCTCCTCGACGCTTGCAATGTTTAAAATCTGTAAAATAAAAATCATGATTCAGTACATTATTTAATTAGTTAATGAAATAATTCATCTCCTGGATATATATTTTTTTCCAGAATCATGGTTCAGCCGTAGCAAGAAAAGCTCTTCTTCACTTACTGCTACACCACCCAAATCATCTGAACATCAATTAACACCCGCTGAAATTAAAAAACTACCAAAAATTTATCCTGTTAGCTTCTTCGCTTCCAGTCGAAAAAAACATTTTGGAATTGACAGTATGCAACCAGGTGTCAGGCGAGTGGGAATACAAATAGAAAATGGTGTCGAGTATGTCATTGGATATATGGAAAAACAAGCACTTGGAATAGAACATTTGTGTCCATTCGCTGTTGGTATACAACAAGTGAAACATTTGGATCTTGAATTAATTAAAATACGTGTGGAAAAGAAAGATTTGTTTGGTCGCAGGTATGCCAACAAATATGTTTTTATATCCAAGCACGATAAACATACGATTGCTCTTTTCTTCAAGCCATATGATGAAAGTAACATTCGTAATTTCGAAGTATTGCCCATTAAAGCCGCTAAGAAACTTGAACCGCTTATTAAGCCGTCTCACCGGGGTCCGACTCCTAAGCCGGGTTTCCAAGTTCCACCCCCTAAGCCGGGTTTCGAAGGTATCACTACTAAGCCGATCTTCCATGGTCCGCCCCCTAAGTCGGGTATCGAAGGTGCTGCTACTAAGCAGTCCTTCCGAAGTCCGCCCCCTAAGCCGGGTTTCTTAGGTGCGCCTTCTACTAATCAGTTCTTTCATGGTCCGCCCCCTGAATCGGGTTTCACAGGTCAGGTCAAGAAGCCGTTTCTCCCAAGAGACGCTGCGTCAATTAATGATTTTAATTCTAAGGGCCAGGGTGGGCAACACCAGAGCCCGCCGCCCAAGGGCGTTCAAGAAGCTCAAGCTAGGCACCTTCTGGATATTGATCCAAAACATAAACCTGATGTCGACGGAAAACAAGTAGAAAATTGGCTCTTAAAGAAATAAAGGGTCCCAAGGAATAAGGATGTAACTGATAAATTTCGAAAATGCGTTTTATTAGCTGAAAATGATGAGAAAGATTGAGCTACCGGGTGACAAAATCAGCCCGACGCTTGAACTGCGTAACAGTATAGTCCGCGCGTCTCAGAGAAAGAAAATATCCAAATCGTAAAATCAATTTTTTGAAAATGTAGAATTGTAGAGAATAAGGAAGTAAAACTTTTTTTTTAAGAATTTTTTTGGTTAAACTTTTATTTTTAATAATAAAAGCGAAATATCAAATAAAAGTTTCTTTCTTATTTAATTAAGTTTGCAAACTTAAATCATTCTAGCTCCGCTAAATACTATTGTAATAAGTTTTCATTTATATGAATTATTTGAAATATCATATGGATGACTAAGAATTCATGCAAAGGTTAACAATCGTTTATTGTTTAATAATATTTCATTGTAAAATGAGGGAAGTCGATAATTAGGTTTTCTTGGTTTCGTCGGTAAAAAGTATCTAGGTTACTTCGATTTTTTTGGAAATCTCATATATGCTTGTCAAAAATTTACAGATATATTCATATTTGGAGAAACTACTCGATGTCTGCCCGCGCGAGAAGGCTGCATGACGCAGCAGTCCCCGCGACGCATTAGCTAACAGCCGGTGATCCTAACTTTTGCAGGTAGAGGTGCTGCGCTTGCGCTAGTTATGCGTAAAAGAAACAAGACACGTGCTCATTATTGCCATGGTAACGGGTTGTCGCATCGTGTTCCTTTTAAGCGTCCTAGCGTAAGCGCAGTACGTTTATATGCCAAAGTTTCGATAACTGCTAACAGCGCGGACAGACCTCGAGTACTTTTTCCAAATGTGAATATCTCAGTCAATTTCTAACAAATCGATATGAGATTTTCCAAAAAACTTCATTCAGTATTTTTTAACAAATCACTTACTGGAAGTTGTTTAAAACTCAAAGTTATCTCAATACTTTTTATCCGCGAAACCAAGAAAACACAATTATATACTTACCTCATTTGGCAATGAAATATTATTACACCCTAAACGATTTTTAAAGTTTCCATGAGTTCTTAGGCATCGCTATAGTATTTTCAATTAGTCCTATAAATATAAACTCATCTCAATAATATTTAGCCGAGTTAGAACGATTTAAGTTTTAGAACTTAATTAAATCAAAGAGAAACTTTTATTCGATGTTAAGCTTTTATTATAAAAAATAAAGGTTTGACAAAAGAAATCCTGATTGAAAAAAGTTTTATTTCCTTATTTTCTACAATCCTACAATTTTCAAAAATTGAATTTTTGAAAATTTTCTTTTCTTGAGACACGAGGACAATATTTTTATGCGTATTCGAACGTCGGGCTGTTTCTTGCACCCGGGGCCTCGATTATGGTCTGATTCGTATTAGAATCGGTTTAGAGTCCAGGTTTGGTATTTTTTTCCATGACTCAAACGTACTAAACTTATTGCTTAATATACCGAAAGCAATATTATTTTTATATGAAAACTAGTATGCAAGCTTTTTATGGGTTCTGATCATGCAGCTTACTTGAAGAGTTAAAGAAACTAACGAAATCTGATATTAAAAAATATCACCTGTCAAATGTAGTTGTCACTTGCGAGTGGTTCGATACAATTTTTAGGTTATGTCGTTATGACACCCATCCTCCTGCTACCGTGAGTTGAAAATGGTCCTTGCGTTAAAAATCGCCATGCGGAGGCTCTAGTAATAACTTTGTTCTAGTAGTTTTGAGGGTTTTGTTATGTAGAGTTGTTACAAACTCTTGGAAATATATTTGAAAAATGGTTTATTTATATAATTATGGTGAGAATGATAAGGTGGATTTTTTAAATAGTGTTTTTCTTCGGTTTTTTTACAACGAATTTCATTTATTATGCCGATATGTATCGCTCCGGGGTGTAAAAAAGAATATGGAATACTTTAAGATAATTTTTAATTTTTCAGATTTACAAACTTTGTAGGTAAACTGACTTTTGAGTGAATGATATTAAAGCCAAATTTTGCAATTTTGACATTTTACATAATTTTAGGAACAATTTGAGTAGGTTTAAGAGATATTCAGAAGTTTTGAACAGATTTAAATCTATTTAAAACCTGTCATTATTATATAAGAACTTTGTAAAGGTTTACAAAAATGAACAACATATTACCAGGTTGTCAGAACAAATAAAAAATGCAAGAAGAATTTAAATAATTTTAGAGGATAGAAGGCTTAGAAAGTCTGACCAGTTAAAAAAAAAAAAAGAATTTTCCTTATATTCGTGTGAAAATTTTAAAACATTTTTTATTTTACAAACTGAACTTCAAGAGAAAATTAAAAAGGTTTTTAAACATAGAACACGATTTTATAAGAATGTGTAAAAGAGTTGAGAAGATTTAAAAGCAAAATGTTTCAATTTGTTAAGATGACAAAATTAAAAAAAGTAAAAAAATCTAGTAAATTTAAGAAATTTAATATAGTAATATAAAATAAAAAAGTTCTTAAAAATCGACCAGATTCTCTTCTGGCGCTTCTGAAATATTCAAAAATCCTTTCTTAAATTTTTTGGCGATTACTGAAAATGATATTTATATAAATTTAAAAACAAACTGTCAATACTTATTTTCTTGTTCTTAATTCTCAGGATTTAATTCCAACATGGATTTATTATAACACTTCGAAAAAGAACTTTCGATTAATTTTAGTCTTATCTAAGAAAAAAAAATTGTATGGTCTTTAGAACAAGTACACAAATGTTAATATATTTTAGCTTTGGTACAGAGTCCATTTGATTTAAAAAAAGTCAAATTTAAGACTCCGTAATTCAATTTTAATAGAAAACAAGATTTTTTGATTTATTATATTCCTTGTTCGGAATATATAGATATTATAATTATATTTATTATATAGTAGCGTTATGTCCTAAAACGACAATATAACAAAATATTTCTTAATCGCTAAATTTAAATGTATTTGAATATCCGACACCGATAGAAAAAAAATTAATAACAATACCATAATTTAGCAAAAAAATTGTCGATAATATAAATGAACAATTTATAAATTGACCGAATTCTAAAATAAAACAATGATTAAATTCCAACAAACATTCATTTCATGAAATTTAATTTTGCCGAAATTTCAAAATGTTGAAAATAATTAATAAACTGTTAATTAATTATTAATTGAATTGTTTTCCTTATTTATAATTTCAAAAATATCTCACAATTTAATTATTAATTAACCATGTTCAGCAGTTCTAAATTTCAGGAATCGAACTATTTATGAGAATTTAATAATAATGTATTTCCTTTATAATTCGGTTTCGAAGTCGGTATATTATAGTTTCGGATATGTTTTAATTCAAGATTTTATTTTTTGTAAGTTAAAAATCTTGCCATTTTTTCAAGTTGGGAAATTTTATAATTCCGGAATAATATATATTTGAGGCAATTGGTTTCCATTCATTTTTATATTCTTCATTTATTTTTTAAATTATTTTTTATAGCTTCTGAATATTCTGATAATTTTGTTCCTTTGAATTATGTCAATTATGGGGATTTTTCCGATATTAAACAAAATAATAAGTAAGTAAATAATTCACATTTACGATCTGACTTTACATTTTAAAAAAAACTATTTTAAAGGGGTTTTCATATTTATTTCCTAACTTTTATACCATTTTCCCATAAAGCTGCGTGGTCTTGTAGAACGGAATTACTATTAGCGCCGCCGCACGGCCGTTTTCGTTTTTTTTTAAATTGGTATTCAAAAAACTAATTATCATTAAATATACACTATTCTGTATCCGTTAGAAAATTCGAGTTTTGTCTCTTACATCCTTATCCCCCGGGAACCTATTAATGCATTACAAAATATAAATATTTTATAAAATCGTTTATAATATATATTGAGAAGGCATTAGTGTATATTACATTTGCGTTGAATTAGACTTAAGTTAATTTCATTAAGATTATATTTTAAAGATACAATAGTTTACATTACATTGGCATTCCATAAGAGTAAGGTCAATATTGTTCATATTATCTGCTGGTGATGAATCATGCAAAAAAAGTACTGCAGAAAAAATAACCCGGAAAGTTTTAAATGTATAAAAAATATTTTAATAGTGAATATTTCTTATATTATATTTTGGTGATACGTTATGTAAAAAAAATAATATAGAAAAAAATAACCTGGGAACATTTGAATGTATAAAAAATGTTTTAATAGACTTGACTGAGGACGGTTTACAATAAATTTACATTACATTAGATTTAAGTTGATTTTGTTAATGATATATTTTGATGACACTTTATAAAAAGAAAATGAATAAATAAAAAATACTGCAGAAAAATGTTGTAGAAAATGTTTCTTTAGTTTTCTTGAACTACCTTTATGGTCTGAGATACATGTTTATCAAGTCAAAATTCACCGTAGGAAATCGTTGCGAAATATAATTTAAAAATATTCGTAAGAAATATTAAATACGTATTTACGAGAAAAAAAGCTGCCAAGAATAACGAATAAAAAATAAGAAAAAAACCGTTACGGGTAAGTATTTATGCCTGTAACTTAAATTATTTTTAACAGAAAGATTGTAATATAATGTTTATTTGTGAGACACCTTAAGAAAACGTGGTGGCGATGCATTCTATAATACCGTGGCCTATTCACACTTAAATTGATACAAACAACATGTTTAAAAATGGTTTGTTTTTTTATTCTGAAATGTCTTTTTATCTTCTTTAAACATTCCACGGAATATGGTGGAAATAAATACATATTTTTAGATTTCAACAGACACTTATTTCAAAATAAATTTTAATCAGCAGCGATTTTTTTCATTATACAATTAAGCCATTTCCCTTTCGGGGTAGGCGTGACTCATTCGGTGGAGGAAAGGAGTAATGTGTGGAAGGGATACATAATTTTCAGATTGATCCAGAATTATCGTTTTACTTATGTAAATAACACGTTCGTTCCGCAACACTGCTCCGACCCAGGTTGCTGATCAATCTCTCGAGCAATCACCCAGAGTGAAGATCCTCACAAAGTCGTTATGTAATTAAAGATGGATAAATAATATAAACTTGTATTTATTTATTTATGTGTCTCGAAGTGAAGCATTTTTTTTAAAGCTTGTTTTCCAATGCACTTAATAATAGTGTATTATCATCTGCACTGTGTCATTGTATCATGTACGACTAACTTATTGCATATGTAGTCGTTTAAACTCGTATTTTTAAATTCCATTTTATTTCGTGCTTTAATAAAAACACCAACTAAAACAAATTCACCAAATAGTGCTTTTAAAAAAACTAGTTTGACCGGAAGTATTTATTATGGCTTAAGATGCGACCAATCACTCTTTGGTGACTAGTCACTGCAATCTCAGTATTTCCGGTTTTCACTAAATAGTGAAAGTAAAGCTACATTTTCCAAAAGCCCAATTGGGTGAATCTAATTTTAACTGATATTTTCTGTTGAAACACGAAATCAGAAGGTATTTATCATTTCTTCCGGTTTCTGCAATATCACTTGGTAACTCCACGTTTTAACCGGTTAAAACTAGTTTGAACTGATTTTTGATATAAACGGTGATACATGCATAATTGTATGACTTAATTTTTTGACACTGAAACGCATCTGTCATCGAGGCTCACGGCCAGAAAAGCGATATGAAGAATCAACAACTACATTAATATTTTAAACTTTTGAGTAAATCAAGGTCTTATTTCAAGAAAATCTAATATTTGCTTGTTTATCAATAAAAAAGGTTTGCAAACAAAGTGTTTTTCTGACTTGAAAATAAAATGTTGTATTTCCCTATTTTATAAAATTATGTTTAGGATTCTTCTTCACAGCCAGACAGTAAAATGATAACAGAAATGATAAGCAGTAGGACCATAAATTTAAACGTATTGTGAAATGAATATTATTTTATTTAACACTGGAAGAGTACCTATATGTATTGAAAAAATATGTCTATTTGTACAGAAATTACGGTACTACTTTACATGGCTTAAATTTAAATAAGGAAAGGAATTTTCGAGAATGGTGTAGTCATGAAGGTCACTTAATCGTTTTTGGCTCAAAAGTGTCTTTCAACAGCTGCTTTAATAATAATGCGGAAGTTTTTCAGGTATAGTGTACAAAAATATAAAGATGAAATACGAATAAATAGGAGCGACAAATGAGTTATTGTTACTATATACAGAATGAGTGTGCAACGAGTTTATCTCGAAAAAACTGATTTTCATTATCCGCAACTGGCGGTTTGCTTTTTATTCTATGAGAAAGTTTATTTCGAAGATTTTAGTGAATTAGATAAATTTATATTAAAAAGCATTTCAAGCAAGTTAAATATTCTTAAGATTTGATAAACTTTAAAATATTTACCGTGCATTGCCTAAAAAAATAGCGAGTAGAGGGACGACTGCAGCCTTTTTTAAAGAAAATGAGAACTGTGATTGGTTTTCTCTGGCTCATCATATTGGCATTCCTTGTTCCTGTTGGTGAGTCTAAGAATAATTATAATTTCTAACAATTTTTTGAATGCACTATATTTATTTGTCTCCAATAATTTAAATTAAAATATTGCAAGCTTGAGCAGCCTAGGGCTCGCGACTGTTGGTTCTCGCGCTTCGCGTCCAATAATATATTTATATCAGACAATGCGATTAGTCATGCTATTTCCTCCACATTTGAAACACACAGGACTTTGAAAAATTAAAAGGCCATATAATTGACAACTGTAATTTGGTTATTGTGAATTCTCTTTTGTTAAAGCTCCTTCAGCTTTCACGTACGCATTCTCGTCACTTATCTCGTGCTTCGCACTCTATTTTGTCTAAAGTGCCTGTCAGTCTGTACGTTTATCTGTAGTATGTATGTCTTACTGTGTGCACGATAACTTTTGAAAAAATTAATCTACTATATTGGCATTTGGTACACTTGTTTAATGTCCTACACTGAAGGTGTAGAAAGTGTAGTATGCAGGATAGATTGTTCAGATGGGTAATGGGAGTGAGCTGGAGCTGTCCAGGATATATGTTGAGGAAGGAATTAAGTAGAGTTAAAACGGTTATTAGACAAATAAAGAGAGCATTGCACTTTGTAGAGAAGCTAAAAAGGGAGAAGGAAAGCAGGATAGCACAAGCTTGTCCACGGGATAGTAGTAAATAAAGAGAATAAGGGTAACACAGAAGGATCAAAGTGGGAGGAAGAGAGACAACATATAGGGAGAGAATGCGATTTAAGAGCAGATGTCAGAATAAGGCAAGATTTAGCGAATGAACTGATAGCTAAAGAGGAGGATGAAAGATAGAAAAAATTGTGCAATCTAAGTATAACAGGTGGTATAAGTTAGTAAAGGCTGAAGGTGAGCCAGAATTCGAAAAAAGGTGAAAAAGGAGGGTAAATGGAACCACTTTATATGATTTAGGATGGGAGAAGGAATGAGAAAGTGCAGGTACTGGATGGATGGAGCGAGAAGATTTAGAGTATGTTATTACGAGATAGAATCATAGAGGCATGTTTTAGAGAGATGTACGGGGAAGGAAATGGGTAGTGAGAGTGTAAATGATAGGCTAAGTTGGATCTTGTACTGAAGTGGAGAAGGGGCAAGCTGGATGAAAAGACTGGAAGATATGTGACATCTTTTTTGTACTATGAATTTCATAGTCACAAATACGTACTACCTATTCTACCTTCAGATTTTTCACTACGAAATGAATGTAACTAATTTTGTATAAATCTTGGACACTTTCAACTCTTAGTCCTTATATTTAATGAGATTTATGAGAAAACGTTTAAATAAGGTTACGGAATTTTTTAGATAGTCTCTTCGACTCTTGCAATACTTAAAATTTGTAAAGTTAAAATATCATTTAGTACATTATTTCATTGGTTAATACAGTAATTCATCTCTTGCTTATATCTTTTTTTCAGAATCATGGTTCGGCCTTGGCAAGAAACGCCCCCCTTCACCCACCTCTTCATCATCCAAATCAGCTGAACGTAAATTAACACCCGCTGAAATTAAAAAACTACCAAAAATTCATCCTGTAAGTTACTTTGCTGCCAGTCGCAAAAAATCTCTTCGAGTTGAAACTATGAGACCAGGTGTCAGGCGTGTGGGCATACGGGTACAAAATGGTGTCGAGTACGTCATTGGATACATGGAAGAACAAAAAACTGGAGAAGAATATTTATGTCCACTAGCTGTTGCTATACCAGGGTATTATTTGGATTTTAAAATAGTCAAAATACGCGTAGAAAACGAGGATCGCTCAGGTCACAGGTATGCATACAAGTATATTTTTATGAGCCTAAAGGAAATAGTTAAGACTAATCCTTACTTCAAGAAATACGATGAAAGTCTTATTCGTAATTTCGAAGTATTGTCCCATAAAGTGGCAAAGAAGCTTGAACCGCTAATAAAGCCGGTTGTCCAAAGTCAGGCCACTAAGTCGGGTTTCACAGGTCAGTCCACTAAGCCAGCTGTCCCAAGTCACGCTTCGTTCACTGAAGATTTAATTCGTAGAGGAGAGGCTGGGCTCCACCAGAGTTCGTCGTCCAAGGGCGTTGAAGAAACTCTGACCAGGCACCTCCTGGATATTGATCCAAAACATAAACCTGATGTCACAGGAAAGCAAGTCAAAAATTGGCGCATCACGAAATAAAGGGTACCAAGGAATAAGGATGTAGGTGAACATTTTTAGAAATGGGTTTTATTAGCTTAAAATAATGTGAAAGATTGTGCTTCGGTTTTAATGAAAAGTGGGTCAAAATCTCGATGTGTATTTTTTCTCTCTTTAAGTGACTATTTCCCGTTATCTATTTTTTAACTAATTATTAAGGATAATTCATATCTTGAACGTACCGAACTTATTTTCTTCATAGATTGAAAATGAAAAATGATTTCGCTCTTAGGTGGTTGCTGTTTAAGGATTTTTTGTGATGGTTTGCTCGAGCTATGTATGGCGCGTTCTGTCTCTGGCGTCCGCGTAGACACTTAGTAAGTTTCAGTTTTGAACCTCAAGCGAGGTTGCAAATTGCACTCACGTCACGCCGTCTCTTCACAATTCGCAAATAAAATCAAACTTATTCCAATAATCATTTTTAAAGCACCACTTGATGCACGGATAATTATTATTTTGAATTAAATTATACCATTTTGTGCACGTTTTCTTCTTTTATCCTGCCTAACCGAAAATCACAACGTGGTTTCTAAATTGCTAGGGGATTCTATCATCAGTGATTGAAATTTGTATTCAATTTTTCTGCTAGAGTTGTATAACTTTATTTTACTTTTAATCTTCAACGTATTTTTTACCATGAGCCTTTAGAAATAAAACAAGTTTCCTAATTTGTCACCCAAAGCATGATTTGTTAACTGTTTCGAGGCAGGATTACTCGACCGGTATTAAATCCTGGATCCGACCACTTCACCGTGACGTTTTAGTCAGATATTGGCCAGTTTACCCGACCACCGTCCAATTTGAACCGGAGTTATAAAGCCGGGACCAGGGTAGATCCCTAATTGCATTTCTACATCTGAGGCAATGTGGGGAGGAGATCCATCGGATAAGCGAAAACTCGGATAATATAGAAGAAGTACAAAATTTGGAATCGTTATCCATTTTTGATATATTTTAAAAATTAATATAAACATTTGTCAAATGAAAGTAAACAAATTACGAAATGTGATTTATCTTGATTAATTTATTAATTTATCATCCATTGCAAACTACTGTGCGCATTCAGAATTAGGCGTAGCAGCTTTATTTGTTTTATTAATGATTCTCCGTATTATCCGAGTACACACCTCGGTTAATGCGGAGTGCTTGGATGAGTCCCGTTGCCTCGGATAACGCGGAGCCTCGGATAATCCAAGGCCGGATAATCGAGGTTCTACTATATGTACATTCTTTTGAATGCTAATTCATGTGATTCCTGTATCTGTAACTGTATTCATATTACAAATTGTAAACGAGATCGCTTAGAATGTAATAAAGGGTGTCGGGACTTTAAGTTGCAAATGAACAATTTCGGGATTGCGTTGCATTGGCATTATATTTGTTTACGAATCAGTAAGTATAAGTCATAACTAGAACGTACTCAACTTGTTGTCTTTATAGATCAAAAAATTAAAAAAGGATTTTTCTTTCATGTGCTTGCTGTTTTAAGATTTTTTTATGGTTTGCTCGAGATAAGTAACAGTTTTAAAGTTTTTTCATATTAAAAAAAAGAATTGTGATTAATTACATACATTGTTATTGTTCGATGTAATATTCAAACCTTGTTTCTTATGCTCTTTTTCCCCAGAAACCTTGAAATGTATAACAAAATATAAATATATTAGAACCTCGCTTATTCGAGCTATTGTGGACCGGCCCCAGCTTGGATAATCGGAAAACTCTGATAAAACGAAATTTTAAACACAAAAATTCTTATTGTAACGTACTGAAAGTATACCTGAATAAATGTTTAATTTCTACAATTACATGATTAAAACAATCTTATGAATATTTTATATTACATATATGCCATGATGTATCTTTATCTAAGCGCGACCCACACAGTTCTTAAAGTAGAGACTGTTTAGATTATTAACCAATCAGAGCAGAGGTTGAGGAAGATCTGCTCTGATTAATTAAGACAAGTCCATATGTATCAATAATGCATAAGGCTTGGATAATACGGTAATACAGTTCTCCTGTATAATATTACATCGTTTTTAATTTATATTAATGAGGCATTAGTTTATATTAAGTTTGCATTACTTAAGATATAAGTTCATTTGGTTTAAATGATATTTTAAAGATAAATTAGTTTACATTATATCTAAATTACATTAGGCTTAAGTTAATTTCATTTCTGTTAAATTTTTTTCAAACTTTACAAAAAAAAATACTGCGATAAAGATAACCCAGGAACTTTCAAATGTATAAAAAATATGTTAAAATAGACTTAAGTTGATGTGGTTTACATTATTTTTTGACGATGAATTAGTTTAAATTACATTTCCACAACAGTAGACTTACGTTAATTTAATTTATGTTGAATTTTGATAAGTACTTATGAAAAAATAAAGAAATAAAAAATAGTGCAAAAAATGTTGCCAAAAATGTTTATTCTATTTTCTTAATTTACGTTTGTGTGATACAAATTTTTATTACGTCCAAATTCGCCGTAACGATTCGCTGCCAAATACTAATAAAGAATAGTTCAGAGATAATACACCATGTTATGAAATTATTTTCGGACCAAGAATATTATTCTTCAAGATATATTACCCAAATATTTTTACAGTGAGAATGGTGTAGTTTATTTGAAATATTAACATATTTATAAATTTTTAACATTTTGTTTTTCATTTTGCTAAAATTTTTTTTTAATTTAATTTAAAAATCCAAAGTTTTAAAAAATAACGTTTTCAACATTTGCAGTATTGTTGGGGACCTTTTTTAGATAGTTGCTTTCAGTTTTCTAGGTATTTTTGATTCAATCAAAGCAGTTTTCAAGAACCAGTATGCTTCAAAAGTCAAAACTTTTTTTTTCATTTTTGTTATTAAATAAACAATCAAGTAAAAAAAATCTATAAATCTTCCATGACAGTTCAATTTAAATTTTTATTATTTTCTTTTAAAAAGGCTGTGAATCAGATAATAATTGTCTTCTAAAAATCAATTTGTCTATTTATGAGGCACCTTAAGGGGGAATGGGAGATGAGCTCTTGCAACAAAACCTTTTTTTTGTTAACTATATCTATAAATATAACAATAAAATTTGTATTAGTTTTCACTACACTTTCTACGTTCGTTAAGTTTGCATAGTGTAATGGAAAAAAAGGAACTGAAATCGTTAACAAAATTAATTTTTTTTTCGCATTTTCAATGTTTAAAACTTTAAACGAGTGTTTCTTGAAACCACTGTTTAAAAGTCCGTTCCAGCGATTTTACAAAAACTACTGAACCGATCCTTCTCAAACTTGGTAAACTTTTTCTCCATATAAAAATCCTCTCCCCAACGATATTTTTCTTTTAATTTTTTCATATTAACGTTATATTTCACACAAAAAATGACGAAATTTTTCGTAAATATCGCATATTTTAAATCAAATGATAACAAAAATTAAAAATTCCTAAAAATAATCGTTAGAAAGAGGAAAAACATATATTTTATCTGAATTTCTCAACTTTTTTGATTTCCGATAAATCTGCGTTGAGATATCGCTGGAACCGCAAATCATCCTTTTTAAGAAGCGTACTCGAAATTGCTCTGTCACTGGCTTATTTCACGATATTTTTCCACAGAAAAATCACTAATAATTTTGGAAATAATGCTTTGTAACATGTAAAACATTTAAAGACATTTTTTTTAACAAGATCTCTGAAAAAATTGATAAAAAAATCATTTTTTCATGCATTATCCCCTATTCCCCCCTAAACTAGAAGTTGTGAATACGATATAATTCACTAAAGTGACAAAAAATTGTGTAAGTTCGAAAAATAATTATTTAAAATAGAAGAAATTTGCTTAAAATGTATTGAAAAAGCGCTTATACAAATTCGGCAGCAGCTTACAATTTTACTTGAGTGGTTATGAAACTTTTTTGTACGACCCCCATTGAAAACGCGCCATTGTCTGCACGTGAAGCGGGCGTGATGTGGCCACTTCCAGACCAATGGCCTTCGCATATGCGCACTTTGCCGCCGGGCCAAAATGAAACTTTACGCCCGCTGAATGGAACCTTACGCCCGCTGTACGGAAAAGGGGAATTGGAAAAAATATTAAAGTGAAAAGGGGGAATAGGGGAAAGACAAGAGGAAAGGGCGAAATAGAAAAAAGAGAAAAATGGTACAGGAAACAGGGAACGGTTAAAAAGGAAAAGGCCAAAAGGGGAAGGGTAAAGTGGAAAGGGCAACAGATAAATAAAAAATCAGAAAGCGTGAAAAGGGGAAGGGAAAAGGGAAAAGGGGAACAGAGACAAATAAGAGAGGAAGGAATAATAGGAAAAAGAACAATGGTAAAGGGAACGGGGGAATGGAAAATGGGGAAAGGGTGACAAGGGAAAGGGGAAACGCTGAATGTAAATAGAGAAAAGGGAAAAGGAAATTAAAAAAATAACATGATAAAGCTAAAAAAAGAAAAAAGGGTAAGAATAACTTTATTACACGTTTTGAAAAAGAGTTTAAAATTAAAAATAAACAAATAATGTAGATTTGTATTTATTGATGTATATCTGTGAACATGAACTAATTTGTTTCGAAAGCTTGTGTTCTATTTCACTCAATAATAGTGTATATTTATTGAAACTTTACCTTAAAACCTTATATTTGAAAATTAATTTGATAATTTCCTTAAAGGCACCCGTCCCCATTCTCGATTTCTAATTTTTGCGATTTTTCATGGGCTTGTAAATAAGCAAACTTTGACTTCATAGGTTTGGATAATTTCATGCATGTAACTCAAATCTTAAAGACAAAAAAAAATTGACATGCGTTGTTTATCAACCTTTTTATAGCTGCTCCTTGTGGTGAATAAAAAGTCCTCTTTTTATGGCGGGCATGATTGCAAGTGACTGGAACGTCTAAAACTGAAAAATCAAGCTGGTTAAGAAACGTTACATGTTTGGCTAGGAAATAGACTAGAATCATTTATTTCGGAAAAAAATTACAAAATGGCGGACCTTTGGATTTTATTTATTTTTTTAATCCAAAAATCAATTTCCGAAAATTACCAACTTCGAAAATTGACTGCGCAAAAAGTGTGAAAATGTGCGGCTTGACGAGCTGTACAACTTTTATTCAGAAATTATTTTTATCAGATTATTCCTAGTTTTTACTCAAAATTAAAAACCGGAAATTTTTATTGTTTCGAAATAAATGACTTTTTAAACTAAACTCGCGAAAACTCGGCTTCTGCTAAATAAAATTATTTAATCTTTTTTTCAAATAATAATGCATCTCTCTATGCTAATTATGCTTTAAAAATATAATTTTTTCTGATATTTGCAACATGAAAATCATTGCAAACCATGACCGTCAGGAATCGTTTCCTCAGACAGTGGCAGAAAAAGTCTGCATGAAAGTTTGGTGGACATAAAACTTAAAAATTAAAAGCATTTGAAATTGAAAATTTTTGATAAGAAACAGTTTTATTTTGTTAACTGTATTTTTAAATAAATAAAAAAAAATTAATATTTTTTCAAATGTGCGATTAAATTAGTGCGATTAAAATATTATAAAACATTTTCATCTTAAAAATAATTTAATAATCATTTAATCGTGATTAGAGGTTTTTATTACATTAAAAATATTTTTTCATTCTAAACTATTAAATTTTCAACCCATTTAATTTAAATTTTTTTATTTAAGAAAAAGAATAATTATTTAATATTTATCAATATATTACTGCGAATTAAAGTCGAGTGAATTGAAGTCAAATATTTAAAAGTAAAAAAATTTCAACTTAATTTTTTGACATAGAAAGCTTTGAATTGTTAAAATTTCTAAAAGGTTTCAAACTTTTGACGATACAATTTGTATTGTTCTATTCGAAAAATGTTCAACTTGCAAGCTGTAATGTCGAATTTTTATGTATAAATAATAATTTAATACCTATTATTTTAAAAAATAATAATAATTTATATAGCTGTTTAGAAGTTTTAAAAAAATTAAAAATTAAATTAAAGCTTGAAATGATAAAAATTTATTTAAAGCAAGTGTTTGAAAATTGTTCACAGAACATCTAAATATATTTTAAAATGAAGAGAATTTTTCCTACTATTTTTAAAAAATAATGCAAATTTTTAAAAAATCCTTGAAATCTTCCAGGTTCGTTTTCAAAAAATTTGAAAATCTCTAAAAATCTTTTTAAATATTCTGTTAAAATGATTTTTTTTAATCAGAAATCATTTTCAATTTTCCTAGGAATATTGGCAAAATTTTTTAATTTGTTTGCAGCCTTTCACAACTCTAAAAGTTTCTACATTTTTTGCTGAAATCTACAAATATATTTTTTTTGTTTTAAATTCGATTGCGGCTATGTGCACCGAAATTTCGATTTAATACTTCTACATATCCCTATAAATTGCTCTAATTTTTGCTACAAATAATGAGTGTTTAATTGTTAATTATAAATCCAAATTTTAAGGAAACTTTTTTAAATATGCAAGTTTTTCTAAAAGTTGCAGGACAAATTCAAGTATTTTTAAAAGTTATTCAGAAGTTCTGAAAAATTTTTCTAATTATTTTAAATTTGCAAAAATTAAAAAAAAAACTTCTATATTTCTGAAAATTTTCAAACAAAAATTTCAAGACTTTCCAAAGATGCATAAACTATTAAAAATAAAAATAATTAAACTTCTAAATTAAGAACTTCTAAATCTAAAAAATTTTTTTAAACATTTTTCTCGTCTGAAATCCCTCAATAATATAATTTTTTAATTTTTTAATTTCATTGATTTATTCTTTAATTTAGAAAATTAAGAACTGTAACGTGGATTTACATTTGTGGAGCTTAATCTGAATCTTTGAATTCTATAAATTATGAATTTTAATAATTCTGATTTTTTTAGTACAAATTTATACAACTTAAAATCATTCAGTTGAGAAGTATTAGTACCTTCCATTCTATTAGCCTAAATAATTGAGCATTTTAATACAAAATTTTTGAATTAATAAACTTTTAACCTTTTATTTTAAAGGTTTCGAATTAAAGAGCTCCACTTTTAATGCTTTAATTTGCTGTTATTCGTTATTACTTTGAATGGAGATATTTTTAAAATAGAGTTCGATTTTTTAAATTTTATCGACCTGGAAAATTGTCTGAAAATAAAAATTTATTGTAAACCGAATATTATTCCATGTTGAAATTAAGCAGCACTTATATTTATTGAAAAAATCCGGCTATTTTTGTCAAAGTTTCGGTACACTTTATCATGGCTTAAGATTAATACGCTTCTGAACTTGGAAAAATGAATCGAATTTTCGAGCATGGTGTAGTTATAAAGGTCATCAAATCGTTTCTGGGCCAAGTTTGTTTTTCAACAAGTGCTTCAATGTTGGAGACATTAAAGTAGATGAAGGTTTTATTTCGAGCAATTCTATTAAATAATTCTTTAAATTTTGTCATGATTTTCAGAAATATTAGCTAGTCATCATTTTGCTATGAAATGCATAATTTTGCCCCTCTAATTTTATATAATAGCGTGAAAATTCGAAAGTGTGTTTGGGATATAATGTAGGAAAAATATAGCGATCAAACAAGAATAATTGAAAACAAGAAATGAGACAGTAACTAGTACCATACACAGGATGAGTAGGCAACGACCTGCTCTGTCTCTCGAAAAAACTGTGACTTTGTTTTTCACAACCTTTGCTTCTTTTCTGACTCTGTCCGCATTTTTATTTTTAAGAATTCAGTGAAATTAAATTATTTATATTAAAAATCATTTGAAGCAAGTCAAATATGCTTAAAATTGAATAATATTTAAAACATTTATCGTACATTGTTTGAAGAAAATGAGGGCTGTGTTTTGTTTTCACTGGCTCATCATAGTGGTATTCCTTAATCCTGTTGGTGAGCATAAGAATATTTATAATTTTAAATAAATTTTGCCGGGATGTGAGAACCCATCCCCAGAAAGTGAAGATGGGAAGTTTTATATCGAAAATTCTTTTTCAAATATTTGAAAATATAGATAATTAAAAACTGCATCTATTCCTCCGAAGATTTTTTTTAATGCATCGCTTGTTTTATTTTTAAAATTTCTTAGTTCTTTGGCAGATTTGCTGACTTGAAAAACCGTGTTTTTTAAAAATTAACTCGCGCTGACTTTCAACGTGCAGGGGAGTGATTTTTGGCTTCCATTGATCTAGGTGAAAATTTCATAAAAGTTTTAATTGTTTATAATAAGTAATTCTAAAAAATACTATGTTTTCCGAGATTCTTCTATTAAAATGGTTGATGCATTCCGTGCAAAAACCGTTTATAGAATTTTAGCGCTCGGTTTTGTTGTTTTGTGCGAGCTTTAAGAAAATTTTTTGAATTTTAATTTTTGAAGCATACATTTGAATAGGAAATTTATTTGAGCATCTTTTGAAAATGAGATTAATACTAAACAAGTTTTCTTATGAATATATTTTATTTTACTCTTGAAATGTTTTTAAAAATTGATTATGGAAATTCTTTATAAAGAAATTTTAATCATGGAAAATGTACTCATTAAGGCCAGTTTTTTATAATGCATTCTGTATTGCTTAAAAAAATGTTAATCAACCTATCCTTGTTAATCCGTAAAAGAAATACTACAACGTACAAATAATGCTTTTTTCAAATCAGGGAAATTTCCTTTAGGCCCGTGTAAGCGTTTGTCGAAACGCTTTTTGCTCTAAAATTTTTTTAAGCTAAACAAAATTCACAAAACTGACTCGTTTTTCTTAGATTGCTTTTTAAAAGGTACTTGTAATAATTTTTAATATTTCGTACCTTTATGGATCATTCTCTGCAAGTCCATATTAAAAAAATAGTTGTAACTTTCATAATTTAAGTTCAACCAAGCATTTGTTTATAACTATCTTCTCTTATATTAATGCTATATAGATGGGGTTTCTTCTAAAATTTTGCGGACTTATCATTTATATACGGTAGTTTACATGCCAAAAGTTTGGTATCTCAAAAAAATAATTTTCCTATAATTTTAAGAATTATAATATTATTACTAATGTCATTTCAAATAAAAGATGTTATTTTTCAAGAAAATCTTTGAATTCACATTCTCTTCAACTCTACAGTTGTCAATTTTAGAAATAACCAAATAATCTTGGAATAGAATCATAGTTTTAAAAAAATGTTTTCAACAAAAGATTCTTCTAACGATTTCAGCCATAGAAAAATTGACTTTGAAAATTGGAAACAGTAGATTTGTTAAAACAATTTTTCTCGAAAAAATAATCCGTTATTTATTGAAATGAAATAATTTTTTAAAATTTGTTAAGAAGTGATGGTCAGGTAAAAAGGCAATTGCAAATAACATAACTTTTAGCACGACGACTGTCTTGCGAAATAATTATTGCAAGTTAATAAACATGATTTTTCCAAAAATGTGTTTATTAT
Source organism: Belonocnema kinseyi (assembly GCF_010883055.1). Classification (NCBI taxonomy): domain Eukaryota; kingdom Metazoa; phylum Arthropoda; class Insecta; order Hymenoptera; family Cynipidae; genus Belonocnema; species Belonocnema kinseyi. Next base: position 119,531,512 of record NC_046659.1, on the reverse strand, counting down.
TTTAAATGATATTTTCTCTGAATTATTTTATAAAGCTTCCGTTTTTTCAAAAATTGTTGTCCTTTTGTCTTCATTTGTCTAAAAACGACGTAATATTAATAGAATACTAGAAAGTCACGTTTTTTTATTATACATCTTTTGTCTTCTAAACAATCAAAGTGCATAGGCATATCTAAATCAGATAAAATTTGACAAAATGTTATCAAATTACTGAAATTTGATTATATCTTTCGAAAGAAAGAAATTGTCAAGATAACTGAAAAAATCCTTTGCAATGGTACAAGCAATCTGAATAAAGTTTGCTTTGAAAATTTATCAAAGTTTTAAGAAACCTTACAGAAATCCACATACAGGAAATTTCGAAATATTCTTTAAAATTTATTTTAAACATCCTAAAATATTCGTAAAACTTGAATAATAAAATTCCTGAATTAAAAAATTTCCAACAGAAAATGCGTAAATTTAAACACTTCAAATTTTGTTCATGAATATTATTTATTAAAAATCGATAATTCAAATATCTTAAGAACAAAATAATTGTTTATGTTTGAAGGTTCTGAACTTATTGTTAACAGTCAGAGGAGCAATAACAGAAGAAAATTTATTTCTTAATGAAGGCTTGATCATATCTTTTAACTTTATATACAAACAATAATTTCAGAGACCTTAAACTTTAACAATAATTTTTTCAATAAACGTATTTTATATTGTTTTTTAATCAATAAATAATGTTGACAACGATAATATTTATCAACATTTGCTTTGTCTTTTTATTTATAACCATATAATAAATATACAATGAAAAAAATTATTTTTCAAATAATCTCATCTTATTTGCTACTTTATTCTTTTCAGATAAAACAGATATTTGAAATATACTTTAAATTTTCCACATTGGTCATATTGAATATAAATGTTTTTTAAGTAGTTCTTGATAGTTCTTTTGTTTGGATTAACATTGATAAACATTCAGAAAAAACCACAACCTCAAAATTATTTAAAGAAAACAATATACAAAATATTGAGGAATTGTTTATAAATAATGTTTACCAACGTGAAAATAGTAGTATCTCACTCTACTTGAAAAGTGCCTCAAAAGTGAATAAAAAAACTAACTTTCTAGCATTAATCTAAGAAAATGTTATTCTAATTATAAATAAACGGTTTAAATAACTATTTTTATTCAATTAACTTAAGAATTGACTCGATCTTTCTGAAAAGTTTAAGAAAAGTTGAAAAATTGGCAAAAGAAACGCGTTTTTCTAACTCCAGTTAGAGCGAAAATTGCTAAAATCTTTAATAAATTGTCAATAAAATTAAGTTCATAAATGACTGTTGAGAAAAATCTTGGTAAAAAATTGTGTTTTCCTTAGAAATAATTTATGAAATAAACCAAATTCAGCCTACTATGAATTGCATTACGAATATATGTGAAAAATTTCGCAGCATGAATTTCATGGATACAAACACTTCGTATTATAATTTTAGATTTTTTAATACTAAATGAATCAGGGTGTCTAGCGATTCTAAGAAACAAAAATGAAGGTCTTTCCCAGGTTTTCCAGGTCAAGAAACCACAATTTTCCAGGTCTCCTTTTTTTAGATCAAATAATAAAATACACGTTTTTCATAAATGTAAAAAATTAGCCTTTTCATTTTTTATTTGTCAAAAATTTCTAAAGAAAGGCGAATCGCAAATAAACAAATTCTTACTTTTTATGAACGTGAGTCGTCTTTCTAAAATCTTTAGGAATATTTTCAAATCTTTGCAATGTCTTTAAAATCATTGAAATCTTTGTGAAATCTTTGTGAAGTATTGAAAAGTATTAAAATTTTTAAAATCTTTATGAAATTTGTTGTTATCGTTTAAAATTACTGACATATTTAAAATTTTTGTTAAATCTTTTGAAATCTTATACACATTTTTAATATCGTTTAAAATATTTGAAATCTGTCGTATTGTACTCTTGTTGAAACCTTTTAAGTCCTTGAAAGCTTTGAAATCTACGAAAACTTTGTGAAATTTTTTTAAATCTTTATAAAATCTTTGAAATATTTTTGAAATTTTTCTTTAAACTTTGTTCGTGAAATATTTTCTGTTCGCTTATTAAAATCTTTCGGAAACCTTTTGTAATCGTTTGAAATCTTTTCAAATACTTTTAGATCGTTTAAAACCTTTAAAATTATTTGAAATCCTTGTGAATTTGTTGGAATTACTTAAATTATTACAAATCTTAGTGAAATCTTTTGATACCTCCTAAAAATTTTTTGAATTGTTTACATTTTTTTAGTGTTCTTAAATATAAGGAATGTGGTTTAATATACCCTTTTTAAAATCTTTAAACTCTTTTATAAGTTTTAAAATCCTTGTGTAAATGTTTGAAATTTTTGGGGAATTTTTGTGAAAACTTTTTATTCTAGTGTACACGCCTTTTTTAAATGTTTTAAGTCCTTGAAATCTTTGTGAAATATTTTGAAGTTTTTATCAAATCTTTCTTGAATCTTTGTTTGGAAAATCTTTTTTATCCGTTAAAGTCATCGAATTATTTGAAATATTTTGAAATATTCTAAAATGTTTTAAAACCTCTTGAAATCGTTTCAAACTTTCGAAATATTTGAAATCTGGTGTACTGTACCCTTTTTAAAATCCTTTAAATCTTTACAGTTTTAAAATGTTTGTGAAATTGCTGATTGCAATGTTTGAAATATTTTGTGACCTTTTAAAATATGTTGTACATTCAAAAACCGAGTAGTCAACCCCTCAAAAAATCCCTTGTATGCCCATGGTTAATTATAATTCTGAAACTGAATGAACATCGAAATTCTAAACTGATAATTTTTATCATTTCGAAGTTGAACACCTCAACAAAAAGTGCCTTGAAATATCTTAATTTATTCTGTAATAGACAAAAGATAAATTATATCTTGACGAATACAAAAATTTTGAGCAGCAAGATTTTTTCTAAACAAAATATTTCTTTCATAATAGGCTAAAAGATTTGAATTACTGTTCGCATTTTGATAAAATTATTGTTTTAGAAGAAAAAAAAGAATAATTAAAATTCAAGGTTTTCGTGAAAAAATCAAGGAGATTTCCAGGTTTTCAAGGTTTAAAAAAACTTCAAGAAAAGTTTCAGGTTTTCAAAGTTTTCAAGGTCACTAGACACCCTGATGAATGCAACTAATTTTTATAAACCTTAATCACTTTCCAATCTTAGACCTATTTTTTAATCAGATTTATGAGCCAACGTTTAAATAAGGTTACGAAATTTTTTTCAAATAGTAAATAGTAAAGTAAAAATTATGAGTCAGCACCTTATTTTCCTAATTAACTCTCTTAATTTAAGTTAATAAAATATAACTGAGTTTCAGTTAAATTCTACTAAATTATGTAGCTTGAATTGAGTCACTGACGATAAGTTGAAATGTATTGATTGGATTAGTTAAACGATAATTACTAATTGAATCAGTTATACCCACCTGCATTGCTATAACTAATTGATCAGTTGTACTTGTATTGAAGAAAACAGTTCATTAGAAGAGGTTATGTTCGAAATATATTTAAATACTACTTTTAAATCTGAATTGTTTTATCCACTTTCAATAATTAATCTAGAACATTTTAAATTTGTGTCCTATTGAAAAAGTTCATCAAGATCATTTGTAAATCTGGTTGAGATACATTTTAACCATATTTTTGAAAATGAGCTAAGGACACCTCTTAACGGAGGCCTGTTTTGAATTAATTGTGTAATTAATATTTTTCATAGGATTCATTTCTAGCATATTTCATTGGTTGATAACGTTGATAAAAAATCGATGTGTCAAATGATTTCAAAGATTAATTTAAAACTGGTCTTCGTGAAAAGGTATCCGAATTATGTTTGGCTTTTCTCAACATTTTGTATTCTCTCCAAAATTATCACTGTACAAGTAGAAAGCGTTTTTGTCGTCTGCTACCAATTTGGGCTCCTTACTGTACTGCGCTTGCGCTAGGGTCGAAGAGTAGGCACGGAATTTAAAATGCGCATTAAAAACCATTCCAGTAATTCAAATTAACGATTGTAATGAGATGGACAAGAATGTACTAGGCAGCCTGATTATTACCTGAAAATTCTAAGAGATGGCATTAGTATTCACTAATTTAAACCATTTTCGTCGAGCTTGATCCTTCAAATGACGCCTGTCAAAACTTCAGACATTTATGTTTACGCATTTACAAGTTACAGCACTGAGAAGCGACTAACCTCCGAGTTTTTTTTAATATGGAAAAATCTGAGTTTCGAGTATTGACCAAACACTACTATCTTCGCAAGAGAACGATATCCGAGACCAAGGCCAAGCTGGATAAGTATTACCCGGACTCTGCACCGTCGATTGGAACGATTCATAAGTGGTTCACCGAGATTCGTTGTGGCCGTACGAGCAGAGTTGATGCTGAACGATCTGGGCGCCCAAAAGAGGTCACTACACCAGAAAATGTCGAAAAAATCCATGACATGATTTCGAATGATCTCAAATTGAAATTGAGAGAGGTAGCTAATGCTGTAGGCATATCATTGGAACGTGTGGGCAATATCGTTCATTCAGTTTTGGGCATGAAGAAGCTCTACGCGCGATGGGTGCCGCGTTTGCTCACAGTGGACCAAAAACAAATTCGTGTGACAACTTCCCAGCAGAATTTGGCATTATTTTCGCGTAAGCCGACCGAGTTTTTGCGCCGATTCAGAACCATCTATGAAACCTGGATCCACTACTACACTCCTGAGTCAACGCAACAGGCAAAACAGTGGGTTCCACCGGGCCAAAGTGCTCCGAAGCGTCCAAAAACGCAACAATGGGTCGGAAAGGTTATGGCCTCCGTATTTTGGGATGCACATGGCATAATATTCGTGGACTATCTTGAAAAAGGTAAAACCATAACCGGAGCATACTATTCATCATTATTGGACCGATTGAAAATCGAAATCGCCGAAAAACGACCGCATTTTAAGAAGAAAAAACCGCTTTATCATCACGACAATGTGCCTGTTCATTCATGCTTAGTTGCACAAGCAAAATTGCATGAAATCAGCTTCGAATTGGTTCCTCAGTCACCGTATTAACCAGACCTGGCCCCAGCGACTATTACTTGTTCCCTAACCTGAAGAGATGGCTCACCGGTAAGCGTTTGTACTCAAATGAGGAGCTCATAGCTAAAACTGAGGCGTATTTTGGAGACCTTCCAATCAAGTACTTTTCGGACGGTATCAAAAAGTTAGAAAATCGTTGGACTCGCGGTATCGACCTAAAAGGAGAGTATGTTGAAAAATAAAACCGACTTTGGCCAAAAAAACGTCTCCGTGTTTCATTTTTTAGGAACTAATCAGACTGCCTAGTATATAACTTGTATCTATTAAAATTTTGTTTATTAATTTCTAAATTACTATTAGTACTGGACAGCCTTTACACATATGTATTGTTATATACTAAGTATATATATATATATATTCAAAAGAAAAATTTCCAATTAAACTTCTGATTATACTTCAATATTGCAGATAATATTGGAGTATAAATAAAATCCTAATTAGAAATCGTTTTTCTAACAATTTATTCTAAGCCTATAATTGATTCACTATAGTTAAAGTATAACTGATTAACTTCAGTTACGGAACTTTTACTTTTAAAATTAGTAAACTTTTAGAAATAACTGATTCATCAATTAAAATGAGGCGTACTGAATGAATTAAAAAAATTTCTACCAATTGAAATTTCGAGAGAATGTAATAATTCATCTTCTGCTTTTATATTTTCTTTCCAGAATCAATTTTAGGTATTCGGAAGAAGATCTCCTCTAAATCTACTGGTGCAGCTGCCCCTATACGTAGCCTTTCACCTCCCCCTTCACCTCGACATCGATTAACACCCGCTGAAATTGCAAAATTACCAAAAATTTATCCTGCTACTTACGAACCTCTCAGGCGCGAAGAAAATCCTCGACTTCAATCTATGAGACAAGGTGTCAGTCGAGTGGGAATACAAATTGAAAATAAAATCATGTACGCCATTGGATATATGGCAGATCAAGGGAAGGGAGAAGAATATTTGTGTCCATTCCTTGCTGCTGTACCAGGGTTTGGTGCGCTGTTTCCAAGAGTTAAACTACGCGTAGATGTCGTAGATAAAAATACTGGTCGCCAGTATGCCAACAAGTATATTGTGGTACCCGAAAATGATAAAGTTATGAATGGCTTTTACTTCAAGAAATTGGATGAGAGTCACATTCTTGATTTCGAAGTATTGCCCCTTATGACGGCTAGGAAACTTGAACCGGCCTTTCCACTGGCTGCTCCAGCTCAGCCCGCTAAGATGTTGGGCCGAAGTCATGGTTTTAAATACGGGAGCAAGGACGGTGCCCGCTATACGTCGCCGAGCAAGGACGTTCACCAAGCTCAGGCCAAACCTAACCTGCCAGCCACTAATCATGCTGCGACGTCAGGAAGCCAGGCCGGGTCCCGCGATAGTTCGCCGACCAAGAGCGCTCAAGGAACTAAGCCTAGCGGTTTATTACCCATCACTAGTTTCAGATCATGGGTAAACCCTCAATCCTATGGAAATTTTCAACATTAAAAATATATCATGTAACTGCACTTGAGAGTATGTTCACAATTTTAATTTCTCTATCTGTAGCTGTATTTACATTACACCTTGCCAACGCAATCTCGCAGAATGTAATAAAGGGTACCGCAGCATGAGGGTGTGATAGATTGAGAAAATGTATTTCATTAGCTCAAAATTATGTTAAAGATCGTAGTCAAATTCGACTCAGAAGTGGGTCAAAATCCAAACTTCGTGTATATTTTTTTTTTTATTTTGTAAAGTAATACCTTTTCTTTGTCTGTTTTTCCACAATTCAATGAGCATAATTCGTAGTCCGGAAGTACTGGACTTGTTTTCGTCATAAATAAAAAAATAAAGAAAGGAATTTTCGCGTAGGTAGTTGCTTTCTCAGGATTTATTTTCGTGGTTTGATCAAGCATAGTAGCAGTTTTAAAGTTCTTTGATTTAAAAAAGAAAAAACTAATTTCGATTTATTATATACATTATTCTGTATCCCCTGTAAAAATTTCTGGCTTGTATTCTGTAATATATATTGATGATACATTAGTTTGTATTAAATTTAAATTTCATAAGCCCTAGATTCTCTGGTAATTTTTAACATTAAATATTTATCATGTATTTGCAATTGTGTGCAGGTTTAGTATTTTTTGTTTGTTTTGAAAAGCAATTCCTATTCTGTGTCTATTTTTTCAAGATTCGTTAACAATGAGTTATAGCTTAAAAGTATTGGAATTGTTTTCTTCATAGATTAAAAAGTGAAAAAAAGGATTTTCCTCGAAGCTTGTTGCTTTTTCAGGATTTTGTTTTTATAATTTGAGCGAGGTAAGTAATAGTTTCAAGGCGCTTACATAAAAAAAACTAATCGTATATAATTTTTGTATCCCCTAAAAGATTCGAGTCTTGTAACTCACTCCCTTTTCCCCGGGAACCTTTAAATGTATAACAAAATGTTTAAATGGACTTAATTTAGTATAATTTATATTTTATAACGTATATTAATGATATATTAGTTCATATTACATTTATATTTCATTAGACTTAAGTTATTTTTGTTTATATTATATTTGGATAATACATTAGTTTACATTACATTAGACCTAAGGTAATTTCATCATCTATTATTTCTTCGTGACACGTTATGCACAGAAAATAATAAAAAATGCTGCAGAAAAAAGTTGCCAAAATTATTTCTCGAGTTTTCTTAATCTGCCTTGATGGTGTAAGATAAAGCTTTATGATGTCAAAATTTGCCATAGCAAATCACGGCAAAATACAAGTAACAAAAGTTGAAAGAAATATTTCATAAATATTGACGAGAAAAAAAATTAGCCACAAACGACGAGTGACAAATAAGGGAAAACCCATCACTGGTCAGTATTTATTTATGCAACATAAGTTATTTTAAAAAGAAAGAATGAAATTTGATGTCTATTAGAGAGACACCTTGAGCAAACTTTGTGGGTTATATTTAAATAAAATGATGCCTCAAGAAGTTTTAGCCAGATATTTTCACAGCGAGAGTGGTGAAGTTCACTTGAAACATTAACCTGAATATTTATAATTTAAATCGAAAGCATTCACTAGTACATTTGCATACTCACCTTTAAATTCTTAAGAACCAATATTTTGAACATTTTGTTTTTTATTCGGCTAATTTTTTTTCATTTTCTGTAAAAATACAACCAAAAATTATAAAAATTAATATATATTTTTCGGTTTCAACAAACACTACGTTAAAAATAAATATAAATTAGCAGTGATTTTATGAATAAATTCACAAATTTAAATGAAACGCCAGATAATTATTTTTCTAGTTTACGCTTTAAAAAAATATTAGAATTAAAGATACATAAGGTAAACTTATGTTTTTTTGTATGTACAATTTTTAGGAAATTATTTCCTACAGCTTTTGCTCTATATAGCTCAATAATAGTATATCTTTATTTACACTTCATACTAAAACCACTCTTGGCAATAAGTGTCGTAATTTCCTGAAATTCTTCGAGGTTATCTTAAGATCAATTACTTTTTAATTACTCAAGCCTGTAGAGTAAAAAGTTTGAAATTTGAATTACAGGATTTGATAAAGATAAAACACTTTTTTTTTACAAAAGTTGCATTTACTTTCGGCATGACCCAGGAACAATTACATGGATGTAGGAAATCATCTAAAAATGCTCGAACGGGCCTACCATAATGAGGAGCAGCTCCACTTTGCTGAAACCAGGTTTTATCAGAATTGTAACCTACTACTTCTTTTATTTTCAGTACAATTTTATTTCTGAGAAGATTTGCATACGTCTCGGCATTGAGATTTCTATCAATAAAAAAAGGATCTTTAATGTATCATTAATAATATCAGACCAATTATGAACGTTTTATGCGTATTGCGTATGACTCTCTAACATCCAAAACGGATTCGAGCGGGACCAGAACCTACAAGTATGTCTGTTCTCTTCGCCATTTAATTTGAAAGTAGATTCATCAGAAAAAAATTTTTTATACAAATATTAAGATTTATATCGTTTCTAATTGATTTTGGATTGTCTTAATTAAGTTTCTGCCCAAATTGGATTTTAAAGGGATGAAACTTCATGCCTTTTAAAATACGTGACACTGCTTTATGCGAAATGCCATATTTATTACTTGCTTTATTAGAGTATTCTGCGGATTTTCAACGAAAGATTGTGCAATTTTAAATTGTTTTTCTTAAGCTTTTGCAAATTTTGGCAAGCCAGATTTCTCAAGGTCATTGACAGACCCATGCTCCTTAAAACGTTTTAAAGTTCTTGATGCTGTAGATTTAGATTTTGGCCTTAAGGGCATGTAATACTTAGAAAATTGTCGATTTTACCAGTTTTAGATTCCTCCGGCTTTTTTCTAGAATAATAAATATTTTGTCATTAAAAGTTGGGAAATGATAGCGAACATGCTAACGGACGTCCCCACACACTTTTTTGTATATTAATTCAAAAAAGTTTTAATTTAGCAAAATATGATTAACTTGCATAGCGCTTAGGAAATAGTAATGATTTTTTTTGTTAGATTCCCCCGGCTTTTTTCGTAGGATAAGAAATATTTTGCCTTCAAAATCTGGGAAATTATAGCGAACATGCTAACGGACATCCCCACACACTTTTTTTGTGTTTTTTTACCAAAAAATATTTGATATTGCTAACAACGTGCGTGTATATTTCGAGGTTATGTGTGTTACAATTCACCCGAGCGTTACTTCCAAACTACACAATATTTTTGGCCGAAAACTTTGGACTTACAAATAAACATAGTAACTAATCTCCCGGAACTAACCTTGTTTGCAGGCAATCAAAAAAGTTTATTTTATAAATAATTTCCAGATTATCGAAAAGGCAGAGATGGAAAACGACGTAACCTCTAAATAATGCATATACATAACATTTTTATTAAGCACAATACATTTTTTTGTTATTATCCCTCAAAAAAGACTCCGGGGATGTCCGTTTTGATATTTTATAGCATCTCCGAATGCAGTTTTTAAAAATTTTCATTTTTGTGGAAAAAAAGCTGGGGAAACTGTAAGTATCACATGCCCTTAAACCATCTCTGCTTCGGAACATTTGAATAAATATTATCCGAACATCGTCATAAGTCCGCACTCGATTTCTCCAACCACGTATCATTAATAATGCTATCGTTTCTCATTAAAAAAACATACGCCATAATTTTTTTTAGAAAACGTTTAAAAAATACTCGGTTGGTTATACAAAGTGCCACTGTTGGAACAGAGCTGTGGAATTTGTTTGTCGCGTATGCACAAAAAAAAAAATTTCGCAGCAATCGTCATGTGTTTGTCGCGTATGCACAAAACCAGAAAAAGATCGCAGAATTCGTCATTTCTTTGTCAAGCATGCCGAATGAAACAGAATTTATTACTTCTACGTCGTCGTTCCTTAGTAATGCTAAAAGTGAATTAAACCATTGTAAAAAAAGTGTTCGATCATTATCAAATCTTGTAGTGCAAATGTAAAAGTCTTTGTTCTATGTACTTAAGAACTGAAAAATAAGAGTTTTCATTAAAATGTGATTGAACTTAAAATGACATCGAAGGCAATTGTCAAGGTCATTTTTCAACTTCACTACTGCATATGCCTTCGTTGAACTTAATAACTTTAGTCGTCACGACAAAATTTTGAAATATCCTCTTCCGAAATGTAAGTAGACCTTGTATAAGCCTAAATGAACTTAAAGGGACCTTCATTGACGAATTTGAATTACGATCCAAATAGATATTTTATTTAAGATTTCCTTTTATTTAGAATGCCGGTGAAAAAATGAAGCTTTTCAATATAAAAAAGTTGACCTTATAATAGACTTGAAGGTCATCAAGTTTATCCCTAAGAACCAAACAAAAGTCGCATTCATCACATACAGATTCAGCCTTAGCGACTTGAAGAACCCGTTGGGTAATGTTTTTCGTTAAGGCTAAAAATTGAACTCGCTTACCGGACCTGAGCATTCGTGACCTTCAAAGTTCCGCCAGGTAAGTGTCAAGGTCGAATTTTAAAATCTCATCAACGCGTAATATGTACCTAAGTTTGTCCGCTATATAATATTTTTCAATTATGCTGTTCTTGTAGCCATCAAAACATTGTTTGAGTCAAAATGTACTTAGGGTGACCTTTAAGGTCATCCGGAACATATGACCTAAGTGCATATTTAAATGTGAAGTTTTCAATTCTTTCGATTGCCGGTATCCAAAAGGGGCTTTTCTATCTCAAAAAAGTTGACCTTGAAACAAACATGAAGGTCATTCTCAAGGTAAAAAATAAGGTCACCATCAGGCACCGTGTTAAAAGTTACTTCTACATAAAACCACCGTTGAGTAAAATATTTAAGCCTCTTGTGACAAAACATTTTCTAAAAGTAGGAAAACAATTTTGACAAATAAAAAGATGATTAATTCAACATTTATTTGAATGAACTCCCTCTCGGAAATTCATTCCTTTAATAATATATCTCAAATGTAAAATATACAGAAATTCATGTGCCCCAGACAATATATTTGACCAGCGCTTTGAGCGTCATTACAAGTAAGAATTTATATACTAAATTGAGCTGCAAAAATATTTATTGAAGTTCCAATGGAAATTAAAGTCCGATAGTGTCAAATTATTTTGTTACTGAAATAATAGGTTTCCCATTCTTTTGTTTCTCCATTATCGATGCGAAATAGCCAATGCTTTTTAAATGTTTTCCATTGAAAAATGTATTGTCTGCTTTGCATTTAATAACTTCTGAACTATTTCGTGAGAAGCACTAGGGCTGATAATTTTGAACTGTTATAAATTATAGAGATCAAAGGTTCATATTTAATTCCAAAAATATAAATCCATGTCGTTATTTTGAATGCTCTCATTTAAAAAAGCAATCACTGCACTTTAAATTTGTATCATTTTCAGCATATTTAAGCTATAAACATAGAAAATTAAAAAAATAATTTTTTTTTAACATAATACTTTGTAAGTTACCAGACAAGATATTTTAATTCGAGGGAGTTAAAGCATCCTTGAAAAGCTTTAAAATTTTATTTCCAAATCTTGAGAAATCTAGAAGTTATTTTAAATTTATGGCAATTTAAAATTCTTTTTGAAGCCTTTTCAGAACATATAAATATTTTCATATGTAATAAACGGCAAACGATAGTTTTTTTATACCAAATTTTCTACTTAAAATGCTTTTAATTTTTAATTGTTGAAGTCTTTATGCCTGCATTTTTAAATTCTTTAAACTGAAAATGTCAGCTTAAAAATGAAAATCTAAAACGGAAAATTTGTAAATGATCAGTTATTTGAATTACACATTGTAAAGTGAATAGTGTTATAATTAAAACAGATAGCAATTCAATTCAGTATTATGAAAGCCGTTAAAATCGAAATTGGGCAGATTTTTCCGGATTTTCATTTAAGCTTTGTTAATTCCCAGGTCAAAAAATAAATTCTGCAAAGTAGACTGTTTTGAGGCCCCTTATTTTACTTAATTTAAAAGCTTATACGTCTCTTCAAAATATAACCTGCCTGGAAAAATGTCATGGCACACTGCAACAGGTCTGGCCCTTGTCTGGACTTATCTAGACTGCCTTGTCTGAAAGATCTATTTCGACGGAGGACTGATGCCAGGCTGACTCAGGTTTGACCTCTTATAGATAGCCTAGTCTAGAAGGTCTGGTCTAGTCTGGGCCTGGCATTGGTCAGCTAGTCAAGAAACAAAAAAAGTGCTGAGTTCGATCACAAAATTTTTTTATATATTTTAAAAGTTACAGGGTATTAAAAATGATAAGACATACAAAATTCACACTAATATCACAGTTTTTTTTCAATCACCTTGATTGACTGGGCTGGCCCAGGTTTGGCGCTGTTCAGCTAGCCAAAAATGGAAATAAACTTTGAAAATGTTGCAGAGTGTTTGATATGATGAAAAACAAGAAATCTAAACTATAAAAACAAGAATTTGATTGAATCACCTTGACAGTCTGGTCTAGTCCAGGTCTCGCGCTCTGCAGTGAGCCAAGAAAAGAAAAATCTTAACTACCGTCAGAACATTTTTTTTTGCTTACTTTAAAAAAGTTACAAGGTGTCTATAATAAAAGATTTTCAACTAAAAACGTGCTCATTTGGCCCTCGAAGTGCAGCTATAATTCCATTTGACGTCACAACTTCAAGTATTCTGACACTATTGGCTCGTACATTTGAGAAACACTACCAGTTTTTATCGATCAAGTGTCACCAACTGTCAAAAGTTTCTAGTTATTTTCGTAATATTATATTAATCCTGCCAAAAGTTAACTGTGACCGCCAAGGCATGAAAAGTACTGAATCTTGATTAAGTTATTAACTAAATGGAAAGTAGAAACCTAATTTCTATCTACCATAGAAGAATGCATAACTACGAGAAACGATAATTAAATTTATTGATGTTATTGATGGTAGTATATATTTCCGACAAAATTTTAATTTCTACTGATAAATAGCTCGCCTGGGCACTAAAAAGCCCAATTCTTCAAATTTTCTATGATGCCCAACCGAAGACTCAGCTAAAACAGATAATTTGAAGTTGCCAGTAAAGACTTCACAGGAATTCAAAAACGTGGACAATATGATCCTCAACGATGAAACATTTTGCAAAAAATCTTTACGTACAAAATCTTGTGTTCTTCTTCTATTTTTTACATGTAAAAGCATACTTTAAAATTCTAAATGATTTAAAATTTTATTTTATTTCAATACAATCTTTAACATTTCTCGAATTGCGGTCCAATCTTAAGTTCTTTAGAATTTCCTGTTATTACTTTTTCTTCAAATTCAACCCTGTATATTTTAAAGAAAAAAACACTTAACATTTTTTTGACCATAAACTATATATTGAATTCAATATTTTTAAACAATATTATATTGCTTTTAAATGGAAACATTGTGTTAAGTCCTTGTGTAAGGAAATAATTGAAACTGAGTGGGATCTATTCACACGATTGGATCCGATTTAAAAAAATTCAAGGGCTACACACGCTCAAAGTTAATCTGATGAATCAATTTCAATTATGTGTTTTAATCGGGGCCCAATAGGCTCAATTATTCGCATTCATTTGAAATGATTTTTTTCTAGAAAGGAGACCAACCAGCTGCTGGCCGTCCTTCCACTAGTGTCTAATTAGCCATTAACTATTGGCTAACGAGCTAATAATTCGCGGCTAACCAGTTCTTAACTAGCGGCTGACTACCAAGTGTCTAGCTGCTGACCAGCCCCTGCCTAGCGGATCACCAGCTTATACCGAGTAGCTGACCTACGGTTTGGCCTGGGGCTAGCTGAAAAAACGTTACACTTTTGTACAGGCCTAGGCGAGACCATCTGGTCAGCGCCAGGGCTGGAAACTTGGTGGTCAGGTCTAGACCAGACCAGCGCCAGAACATTCTTCAACACAGAAAACTCTTGCTCTTGTTCCCCGTGAAAATTATCGTAATGCTTGGTTACACCTGGTTACGCAACGCATAACCTAACCACGGAATGATTGAAAGCAAATTAAAGCGAATGTCCTGCGAAATGTTTTCCACTCACTGAAAATGACTGAATCAGACTACACGATTAACCGCTGAAGATATTGCCCGTTTTTTTTATGTTGTCCTGCGTTGTTGTTGATCACTTGTGAAGGTATATTAATTTGCAAGTGATGTACAAACCATGGGTGCATTTTTTATGTCACATTGATTTTAAATTAAATTCGCAAACTTTCGGTAGAGCTTTTTTATTTTTATCAGCATTTCTTTTGCAAAATTTATTGTCTTTCAAAATGCATTCTTAAACCACGTAAAGCTGTTTATTTAATTTGTTAGAGAGTCGATGCAATTTTTTTACTTCAACTGTCGTTTTTTGACTGACAGTCACTGATCTTTTTTTAAATTAAATTTCTTTTTCTTTAAACACAAGAATTTTGGCGTTTTGTGAGAAAAGTTTTTAGTATTTTAATTTGGTTTATCTTTCTACTTATCCTTCTATTGCCATGTCCTAGAATCGACTGTTATGAACAAGTTGATCCCTTACAACTTTTTCATAAGAAATGTTTAGCACCAGACGAATTTAAATTGTTTAATCTATAAAATAGATTGAATAGAAATTTAATTGAAAACACAGCCAGAAGTTTTATGGAGGCCGAGAACGGGGTGACTGAAAGCGAGAGTTTAGTGTACTTTGAAAGATCCACTCGTAGATACTTCTTCTAAATAAACCTGCAGTTTTACTGAAAATTCTTCAAATTAATCAATATTTGCATTAATTCTTTTATTCTCAATCATTTTTGTACGATTAAAAAAAAATGTACTTGTTCCGTCTCGAAGTTATTTATAACAAATTTTTAGATCCTTTTATGGTGAAAAACTTTTGTCTATTAATTTTGTTCATCCCTTGTGTTGTTTGTCAACAACTTACAGCGAAACTCTTCTATAGCGCCGATTTCGGGGCTGAGAGTGGGTGGCAACTTACTCATTATAGCCCGCTCCGCTTTTATTCCTTCACGCCTGGCTGCTTGCCCTAGTAAAAGCCGCAGATCCCACGCACTCCGCGCAGCCCTGTTACTCCGACATGCGGCGCGGCGTCAGTTCTCGGAAAGGCTATAGAAAGGAGGGCCATTGAAGATTTTCATTGTATTTAATTTTAGCTTTTAATGTTTTTTTCGACGTATTGAAAAGACGCATCCTTTCAAAAGGCAATTTATAACAAATCTGTAGCTATTTTAGGTGCACAGTTATTGTTGATTGATTTTTTTCGTAACGTACATTGTTTAGCTTAAGATTTTTTTAAATTCCTAAATTTTTAAATTTTCTTTCAAAATGGCTGGTGAACCCACTCCATCTTTCTTGTTAGTCCCAAATTTGAGTGAGAAAGGACCGTTTAATCCGATTAGCCTTATAAATTTTATCCGGTATACAAACGATGAACACGGTAACGAGACACAGACAGACATCATCGTAAAAACGTTTTTTTTAGATTCATTTCTTTTGTTTTTTTATTTTCAAAATGTTATAACTGGTAATTTTTTGATCGAAAAAGTAATTGGGATGCATTTTTAATATTTTTGTTTATTTTAAGGGCTATCAATGGAATATTTAAATCTTTAAAAAAGTGACCTCAAAATTTTTGAAAATTATCATTTTTTAAAATCTTTGCCAAAAATAGCTGTTTAGCGCACTTGATCTTTCTTTTCACAGCCTTATAAAGAACGCCAAAGGGCTTTAAAACGTCAACATTTCATGGAATCTGCGGAAGTCATTTTACGAATAAAATCAATACCTTCTCATTATGATAAAAATATATAAATCTGTCACAAAGGACGTAAGAGTGAAATTTCACAAACTTTGTGAGTACGGGAGAATTCAACAAAGTTAGAATAAAATTTTAACCTTGAAAGATAATTACTGAAAATAGAAGAACTCTGCTGTAAAACAATTTGCTGAAAAAGCGCTTAAACAAAGTCGGCAGCAGCCTACAATTTTACTTCAGTGGTTATAAAAATTTATATTTCTATCTTATTTTACTATTCTATATAATAATTAATCATTTTTCATTTCTATCGATAACGATAATTAAAATTGAAAACCTGATTCTTAAGTGCAGTTCAAGGTACAGCATACAGGCCTTTATCAAAATACCTTAAATTTTTTTTTGGCTAGTAAAAATAAAAAATTTCGGCCGAACTGATGTCATTTTCTTGAAAAATTAACCGATATATTAATCATTTGAATTTAAAAAATTCACTATGACATTGGCATATTCGCCCTTAAATTGTCGAAACCCAAAATCTAATATTTTATATTTTATTTTGGTAGATTTTTTTATTCTCTTTTAATATCTGACAGTAAAACGAAGAAGTTTGGAATGAAGATCTTTCAGGTAACAAAGTTTTAAATAATTATTATTTTAAGGAATTGTTAATATAAGCAAAGTAAAATTTTTGTGGTGAAACTAAATGCGCAGGTTTCAACAAGAAAAAAAAACTTCAAAAATACATTTGAATAAGCAGTAAGTTGATGCAAAAATGTACAAAACACGAAATCAGAAGGATTTCAACATTTATTCGGCTTTCAATAAAAGTATTATGTTACCCCACGTTTTAATTAGTTAAATCTAGTTTTAACTGATTTTGGGTGTAAACGGTGACACATGGATAATTGTATGACTTACTTTTTAGCCAGAAAAAAACATCTACCGGAGAGACTCACGGCTCGAATAGCGATATGAAAAATCAACAACTACATTAATATTTTGAACCTTAGACTGGATGAAGGTTTTATTTCAAAATATTATAATAATTGATTGTTAACCTTTTAAAAGATTTACAAACAAAATATTTTATTGATTACAAAATAAAAGGTTTAATTTTCCCCGTTTTATTAAGTATTATTTTATTTTTATTGAATATTATTCCACTTAACATTTAAGCAATACGCATATGTATCGAAATAATCCGGATATGTTGCTATATTGTTGCTATATTTTACCATGGATTAACATTTATGTGATTTTGAACTTTAAGTAATGAAAAGAATTTTCGAGACTGCTGTAGTTATGAAGTTTAATAAATCGTTTCTGGACCAAGTGTGTTTTTTGAAAGTTGCTTCAATGTTTTTTACATTGAAGTAGATTAAGCGTTTACTTCGAGAAATTCTCAAAAATAATTCTTCGAGTTTTGTCATGGTTTTCAAAAATATTAGCAAGTCACAGTTTCACTGTACAATATGTAATTTCCCCCCTCTAAAGTTGACATAATAGAGAGAAAATTCGGAAGTTTTTTTCTGTATTGTGTAGGAAAGATATAGCCATGAGATTCAAATAATTGAGAACAAAAAATGAGATAGAAACTAGTGCCATATATAGTATGAGTATGCAGAAATCTGCTCTGTTCGAAAACACTGTGACTTTGTTTTTCACAATCTTTGCTTCGTTTCTGACTCTATCCGCAACTTTATTCTGAGAAATTTATTGAAATTGAATTATTTATATTGAAATCATTTGAAGAAATTCAAATATACCTGAAATTGGAAAATATTAAAAAATTTAAATTGCATGGCCTTCAAATAATAGCGAGTAGAGTGAAAACCGCACCCTTCATTTTACGAACATGAGGGCTGTGATTTGTTTTCTCTGGCTCATCATAGCGGTATTCTTTAATCCTGTTGGTAAGTATAAAAATATTTATAATTTAATATAAATTTTCAAATGCACTAGATTCAGTTGTTCTTCCATATCGTGCAAATTAAAATATCCTTTTTCTTTTGACCGGCGGTGCTCTTTAAATATATAAATTTATAAAAATAAAATAATAAAAATTGTAAAGACCGATACGTGAAGTACTGCTGCAAGAAGTTTTTCTCAAACAATATTTTGTATAGTCAAAAATTTAAAAAAAAAAAAAATACAATGAGTTGAAGTCAAATGCGCTTGCGGCTCGAAACGTTTGAGGGGTTCCGTGCAATTACCGATCATAAAATTTTAGCTCGCAGTTTTTCCGTCCCCTGAGAGCTTTTAAAAGAGTTTCAAAATAGGAAATTTAATTTTATATTTTACTCTTAAAACCTTCTTTGAAAATGATGATAGAAATTCGTTTCAAAAATAAGTTTATTAAGGGATGCTGTACTCATTAAAGCCAGTCTTTTATATTGCATTCTGTTTCGTTTTAAAAAAATGTAAACAAAGTGGTCATTTCTGCTTCGTGCGTTGAATAAAGGACATTTAAAGAGTCCTTTCCAGGCAAATAGTACTTCGAGGTTTAAAATTAAAAAACTAATTGAAATGCTTGACCTAAAGTTTTTATAAACAAAAGAAAAAAAAATCTTTGGTTTCAAGAGTACTTCTCTTGGGTTATAAGAATTCTCGCCTTAAGTTTTGAGTCGAAAGTCGCGCCAAAATCGCTTCGAGTGGTGAGCGCTTTGACTTAAACTAGTATATTTTTCTTTAATTTTGACCAAACAAAATATTGCTGCGCGAAATAGTTATCCCAACACTGCTTAAAGTTTTTGTCTTTGCGATATTTTCGTACTCCAATTATTAAGAAAAATTGTAATAGAATAAGCTCGGAAAACAGAGTATTTTTTGGATTGAATTATTATAAAAAATTACAATGTGCATCAAATATTCACCTACATCAACGGAAGCGTTACAGACTTCCCTACACGTTATAGAATAATTCAAATTTTGTTAAGGGGGTCCCTACCTTTTTAGGTTTTGAAACTTCGAGTTTTTTATTACATTTTCCTACCCATGGCCCTGGAAACGATAATTAATAAAAATAAATATTTTGAGACGATATATACATTTTCCTACAGGTTTTAAGCTTTTTGAACTAAAATGAGTTTTTCTCGAAACAAGGTTTTTAAAGTCGGTGAGTAAGATATCTCAAGAACGGCTTTGCCAATTGCTTTCAAATTTTTATGAGTTGTTTATGATGTAGCACTTGTGGGATTGAACGATCGTCTTTTTTTGGGATTTTCTTTCATTTTGTATGGTCAAAAATGGAGCGCTTTTTTAGATAAAAATTGACTTTTGAATTGAAAAGTCCGACATTTCGTGAAAAGTCCATATTTTTGAATCTAGTTTTGTTCAAGCTCGGGAAAAAATCGCTACTAACGAATGCCGTTGCATCTTTTTATGTCAAATGAGCCAGACTTGAACAACTTTACTCACCACTGAACGCTTTTTTCTCAATCACTCATAAATTGTCTGTAACGGGCTTATTCGACAAAAACAGGGGGGTGGTCAAGTTTTACACAAATCTGATATCTTCTCTGTTGATAATGTGAAAAGTGGAATATTAATTTAATCAGTCAAATATTTACTAATACTGTAGCACTCAGGAAAAAAGTCATCTTAGAAAGAAGCGTTGTTATCTTGCTTGTTTGGCTCAGAACCACTTGAAACTAGTTGTTGATAATGTTTGCTACAGACTCTTTTTGAGAAAAATACAAATTCTCCTAAATTTTCAATTCAAAAAAAATTTTGCTTTTCTAAAAATACGAGTACATCCTTCTCAAAGAAGACTAAATTTTTAGTGGAAAAAAATGCTTTTCTCATAAACACTAAGAAATATTTGCAATTTTATTATACATAGATATATTAAATTTCGTATATGTTTACTAAATTCATTACATTTTGTAATTTTATTATACTAACGTATACTACATTTCGTTTACGAAGTTATTTGTATACTGAATTTATTAATTGTGCAGTAAGTTTCTTTTACGTATATGAATTTTATAGTTTCTGTATACTAAAATTCATGTATGTGTTTACTATATTCGACTGCGCAAACGCGCTTCTATTTACGCGGTCGTGCAACCTGGCCGTTAGCAGACTCGCTTAGCTCGCGAGCATTTTTGTTGAGTTATTGTGCTAACTATATGTATATTGAATGGATCATTGGGAGCAGCCAATTCACCCGTTGGTTTACAAGGAAGTAAAAAAAAGGTCCTTTTGCTAGTAAACGAGAGCTTGTTCAGCAAAACAGGGTTAAAAAACAACCCATTATAATTAGGACGAAATCATAATCACCTAATCCAGAACGAAAACGAGCCTCACCTACACGTAAAATAAAATTACTATAAGCGTGTAGTCAATTTATGATACGCGTCTCTTAATTTTGGTATATGCGTATACTAAATTTCGTATACATGTATACTGACTTTAGTATATGCGTATACTAAATTTCATATACGTGTATACTAAATTCAGTATATGCATATACCAAATCTAATGAACGCTGGTATACTAAATTTAATTTTGTGTTGTGCATTCTTGCTTCCGTTGCATGTAAACTAAATCTAGCGCAGATATTTCTAACAGTGAAGCTATTGCAAGTTTAATTTTTTTGTTTGAAAAGCATGAATTTAGAGAAAAGGTTTACTTCGGCATAGCAAATATATTTTTTATTTGGATCTTCAACACGTTTTATTCTGAAATTGTGGAAATTTCCTTTAGGCCCGGGTTAGTGTTTATAGTAATTCACTGAACTCAGAGCAAATATTATTTATGGTGCGCCTTGGGAAATAGAAAAGAGCATCTATGTTTTCTATAAACTTTCGGCGTTTTTAGATAACTGGCTTTTTCTTTCAAGCTTCTTTGTAGATACAAAAAGTTTACACAACTCAATAAGGAAGCGATGGTATATAACCTCAAATATAAGCCAACATAATATTTTTTGCACTTCTAGGTTAGTGTTATTTGTACTTTGAAACCGTCAAATATTTTTGCCGCTTCCTCTACAATTCAGTATTAGCATCTTAGCCATCAAGGAATAATAACAGCCATTTATATCGCAGGGAACTCACGAACCTAGTCAATGAGTTTTAATATAGTCTTATTTCAACGTGCTCGCTATTTGCACAAAAAAATGATAAATTCAGTTCATGAGAATTCGCGAGAAAAATCGAAGAATTCAAATAAAATATAATTTTCAGAACTTAGCTTTCCAAGCTTAAGAGTAATAATTTCAATCATCGAAAAACTCGCGATCATGATCAACGAATGTCAATATTATCTTATTTAACATCCCAGCTTCCAACAAACCCATTCTAATTACAGTCAAGATATAAATCGTAAATTGCATATCTAATCACACTTTAAAAAACTGCATGTATCAAAGTCACATGTCTGAATATCTTGCCAGTTAAAATCGCATGTTTGAATAACATATCGAATAAAAAAATCAAATTTCAAAAATTGCAAGTTCACATCAAGATCACATTTTAAAATCAAATCAAAATCATATTTTTAAAATCAAAATAACATACCCTAATTATGAGCTGAGACCCCTAAAAACCAACCCCACATAGGATATAAGGGTAGTTAGCCCTACATGCGTTTAATTTGGTTAGGATGAAGAATTGAAGTTCGGAATTATGCTTGATGCAGCGCGCTCATTCCGATCGACAAGATACAACGGTTCCCAACCAATAAGCAACCCAAAAGTGACAACAAAAGTGAAGATCCTTGAAAAGGCTGGGCACAATTATTCACTTCAGAATCTGCAACTAAGTTTATAAAAAAATTCAATAACTTAATTATTATTTATGATTTTCAAAAAAAGTCAAAATTTTTGTATATTTTTTTAAATCAATTTTTGTTCATCTTCCAGCATTTCGATAATCATATTACTGCCAGCAATCGCGGTCCGAATATTCGACGTTTTCGAAAACCTGGCTTTAAACAATTTTTCCCCTCATAGTTTTTCCATTTTGGCAGTTTTAGTGAAACAGCGTGATGCTAAACTTCATAATTTTTTTTCTCGTAAAGTATAAACTTAAAGAAAAAATGTTATAATACAAAAATCTCTTAGAATTGCTTGAAGAATACGTGTGAACTTTTTCAGAAGGTTTTGTTTCGATTTTAAATTCTTTAGTTTTGACATTGTAACTTCTTGTGTTACGTAACATATAACTTTGTAATTTTGTTTCTCAAAAAGAATGAACATGACCAAAAATTGCTGTGCAATAAAAAGTGCTTAGAATCATTTGAGGAACAGATACGATTATTTTAGAAGTATACCTAGGTGTTCTTCATGCAATTCTAAGCAATTTATTAAATATAACATTTTTTTGCTTATTTTTTACTTTTCGAGAAAAAAAAATCATGAAGTTTAACATGATTATGTTTCACAATAACCGCCACTTAGGAAAAAACGAAGGGGTAAAAAAATTTCCTAACCAGACTTTTGAAAACTTCAGACATTTGAACCGCAATTTCTGGTAATATTATCATTAACCAAATTGCAGTAAGAATAACGAAAATTGAATGAAAAAAAAATTATTGAAAAATGTTGACTTTTTTTAACTTAAAATTAATAAAATCATTTAATTTTTTACAAAATAAGTTGCAGATTCTGGAAGAGCACCCTCGAAACCCCCTTATATAGGATTTTGTTGAAAAATAACTTTGTTTCTAAGAGAATTGAGTACTTGAAAATGTGTGCCAGAAATGTACATTTGCGCTTTAATGGGTTAATGCAAACAGCAAAAAAAAATCCGATTTTTTAATTTCATTTTTTATCTTTAAGACAACGTTTTTTTTTATACTTAACTTCTCTTGCATTTGATGCACAGGAGTATATAATAGATAAAAAATTGTTTACCTGGATAGTTAATTGTTTTAAACAAATTGTATTTACAAATACTCGAAATTAGGGATTATTTGGCTTCAAAGTATATTTCTGCTCTAAAATCAATTGCTATTATGGTCAGGATGATACGTGAACATTAAAATCGAAAATTAAATATTATTCGTTTATTTTATCAACAACTTATTCAACAAAAAAATTATATTTTGGCCGCTTTTAGGAAAAATGGAATCATATTTGTTCATTTTATAAACAAATTATATAAATAAATGCACATTTTCGGAACTTTTGAGCGAAAATAAATTGTGCCTTCTTTTCATGTTGCTGAAATGAAATTGTCAATAACGCTTTCTGAGAAAAATTGTGTAACTTATCAATATTTGTTTATTAAGTTATCAAATTATATAAATAAATGCACATTTTGGTCGAGTTTAAGCGAAAAGTAACCGTTTTTTCATCTATCCTTGCTTATATTATATTGCAAATAACATTTTCTGAAAACTTGTTTGTTACCCTTCAATATTTTTTTCTTTTATAAACAATTTATATAAACAAAAATAATTTTTGGGTGTTTTTAAGCAAAAAAATCGATTTTTCTTCTGATCATGAAGTTATATAACTAATGATGTTCGAAAGAGAAATATTGCCAAGCATCGCTAATCGTTTTTTTATAAACAAATGTACATTGCATATATTTATAGGCAGAAATAAATAGTTTTTCTTTGATTATTTTTGAAACTATATTGAAAATGAATTGCCGAGATACAATTTGTTTATGCCTCACTATTTGATTCCTTTAAAAACAAATTAGATAAACAAATGCACATTCTAGACATTTATAGGCAAAAAAAATCGTTCTTTCATCTAGCATGGTTAAAATTATATTCTGAATGAAGTTCGATGACAAAATTTCGCGATTTAATGAATCTCGTGAAATTTATAAACATATTATATAAAAACTACACCTTGTAGATTTTTGTAAGCAGATAAACAATTTTCTTTCTGGTAATCACGTTGAAATTAGCTTAGCGGTGTTTTTTACATAAACTTTTTTAGCAGAATAGAATTTAGCAAATGTATAAGCGATTTAAATAAACAAATAAAAATTTTATATATTTCAATAAGTAGAAGAATCAGGGTGCTTTTCTATTGTGAGTCCCCTTGACTCTCGCGAATTAGAGTGCCAGATTACCATAAGATTTTCAGCCGTCTATTATCAATAATGAATGAAAAATAAGGAACTTATAAAAATACAAGACTACCGCTATTGTTCTGTTATCTTAACATAAATACGATAAAAAACGCTTTATTCTTGTCCAAAAATGCCTAAGATTTACATTTTTTAATTCTGTTTCAGATTTGAAAATTTTCTATTGTGCTGCACACATATGACGGTTATTACATATTTCCAAGATTGCGAATATATGGGGAATTTTTTGCAGTATGAATTTTATAGATACGAACACTTGCTATTATGAATTCGGATTTTTTATTACTAAATAAATTTTACTAATTTTCTACAAACCTTAGAAACTTTTAACTCTTAGACCTTATTTTTGATAGGACCTATGAGACAACGTTTAAATGAGGTTACGGAAACTGTTTTAAATAGTCTCTTTGACGCTTACAATGCTTACAATTCGTAAACTAAAAAATATGATGCAGCACATTATTTCATTAGTTAATGCAATAATTCATCTACCACTTTTAAAATTTGTTCCAGAATCAATACTTGGCATTCGCAGGAAAAGCTCCTCTAAAACTACCCCTAAATCTCCTGCTGCACGTGCTTCTGAACGTAGCCTTTCACCTCCCCCTTCAACTCGACTTCAATTAACAGCCGCTGAAATTAAAAACCTACCAAAAATTTATCCTGCTCGATTCTTCGCTTCCAGCCGTCGAGAATATCATGAACTTGAAGCCATGAGACCAGGGGTCGAACGACTGGGAATACAAATAGAAAATAAAGTAATGTACGCTATTGGATATATGGAAAAACAAGAGGATGGAATAGAACATTTGTGTCCATTCGCTATTGCAATAGAAGGAGAATATTCGGATTTTAAAAAAATTAAAATACGCATAGATGTTATAAATAAGGAAGGTACAATGTATGGCTACAAGTATATTTTGATACCCTCAACCGATAAAGTTATGAATGATCTTTTCTTCAAACCTTTTAATGACATTCGTCATTTCGAAGTATTGCCCCAGGCTCTCAACCTGAGACTTGTACCGGCCTTTCCGCTGGCTGCCCCAGGTCAGGCCAGTAAGCAGTTAAACCGAAGTCAGGGTTTTAAATACGGGAGCAAGGACGGTGCTCGCTATACATCGCCACCCAGGGGCTTTCACCAAGCTCATGCCAGCACTAACCTGCCGGTCACTAATCATGTTTCGACCTCAAGGGGCCAGGCCAGTTTCCGCGATAGTTCGCCGACTCAGGGCGCTCAAGAAACTAAGCCCAGCGGTTTGTATCCCGTTCTTAGTTTCAAATCATGGGAAAAACCCTAAATCCAATGGTAATATTAAACATTAAATAAATATCATGTGCGTGCAATTTTTTGCTTGTTAATCATTTTAATTCCTCTATCTGTAACTGTATTTATATTACAGCTTGTCCACATAATCGCGCAGAATATGATAAAGGGTCATGAGGAATAGGGGTGTAATAGGAAAGCTTTGAAAATGCGTTTCATTAGCTTAAAAAAATTCGAAAGATTATGGTCCGTTTCGACTTGGAACTGGGTCAAAATCCAAATTTGTTTTTTAGTGTTGTTTGTTTTATAATGTAATTTCTTCTCTTTGCCTATTTTTCACGATTCCGTAAGGATAAGCTATAACTTGACAGTTATGGACTTTTTTTCTTCATAGATTGAAAAATAAGAAGGGTTTTTTCGTAGGTGATTGCTTTTTCAGGATTTTTTTTCATGGTATGTTAGTGCTAAGTAATAGTTTCAAAGTGCTTTTCTGAAAACAAAAAATAATCGTATACACTGTTTTGTATCTCCTATAAAATTTGAGTCTTGTATCTCACGCCCTTTTTCCCAGGAAGCTTTGAATGTATAACAAAATGTTTAATTAGACTTATTAGGTTTGGCTTATATTTTATGACATATTGGTCGTCCTCCACAGAGAGGGAATGTTTTAGTTTTTCATTTTCCAGTTGAAGATTTCTTCTAAATTAGATGCTTCTTTCATAACAGACTAAAAGATTTAAATTACTCTCTGCAATTTAATAAAACAACTGTTTTGAAAGCAACAAAAATTCAAAACCAAAAGGATTTCTTTTTTAATAAAAATAAATAAATTTTTAACATAATATTTCATCTGTCAACCAAATCATTGAAATTCAGGCTAAAATGTCGACCATTTCAGAAAATAGTTGACTTTTAAACACAAAAAGATAAATTTTCAACATAAATTTTAACTTCCGAACAAAAAAGATGCATTTTAAAGAAAATAGATAATTTTTCAACTACAAAAAATTAATTTTTAAATAAACATTTGCATCTGCAACCAAGTAATTAAACTTTAAATCAAAAGAGAGGAATTTTTCAACAAAAGAATTAAATTTTCCAATGAATGAAAAAATACATATTTCAAAATTTTCAACAAATCAGATGAACCTTACCTAAAATTATAAATATTTGATTGGAATATATATTTTTCCAATGAAAAAAATTAATTTTCAACTAAACAGTTGATTTAATGACCAAAAGTATACATTTTTGATAAAACTGTTCGATTTTTAATGCAAGAAATAATCGAAAAAAAAAATTATTTTTAAAACCACAAAAAAAATTAATTTTTAAATAAACATTTGCATCTGCAACCAAGTAATTAAACTTTTAATCAAAAGAGAGGAATTTTTCAAAAAAATATTTAAAATTATTAATAATTTATTTATTTAATTTTTAACCAAAGGATTGAATTTTCAACAAAAGAATTAAATCTTCCAATAAATGAAAAAATACATATTTCCAAATTTTCAACAAATCAGATGAACCTTACCTAAAATTATGAATATTTGACTGGAATATATGTTTTTCCAATGAAAAAAATTAATTTTTAAATAAACAGTTGATTTAATGACCAAAAAGATTTTTAATACAATTATTTTCAAAGGGCTTTTTGGTATCCGATGGTATAGAATTCAAAAACCATTAGAATTACTTTTTACTCTTTGATAACAAAAGCAATCTATAAATCTTTCTGAGCAAAACTCCTTTGTTACATATGTGCTACACGGCTGTTTTCTACATATTGTAAGAAGATAAGACCTGAAAATGTTAAAAAAATTATAAAAGTTTTGTAAAATCAGTTCACGGTAACCATCAAAAACATTCAGGGCGACACGTGTATAATTAAATTTTCTCTACTAATATATCAGATAAATGTAAATATTTTTTTTGAATTTTATAGTTGAGTCAAAATTTCAAACTGTCAACTACAGGCTTCAAGATAATTCACTAAGTATTTAATTCACTTCCCTAAACTGGACTAGAGGTCCGAGACACAAAAGTGCCTTGAAGGTAGAGAATCACCCATATATAAATTATAAAAAAAAAAAATACTGCAGAAAAAAATACTTAAAAGCTTTTAAATGTATACAAAAATGTTTACATAGACTTAAGTTGGTGTGATTTACATTATGTTGTGATGAAGGATTATTTTACATTGCATTTATATTATATTTTGGCGATGCGCTATGCAAAAAAATAAATAAATAAAAAATACTGCAGAAAAAGTTTTGTCAAAATTGTTTCTTCAGTTTAATGGTGTGGGCATGCATAATTATCACGTCAAAATTCGCCCTAGCGAATCAATGCTTAATACAAGTAAAAGAAAGTTGAATAAATATTTAATAAATATTTACGAAAAAAATACATGAATGACAAATAAGGTAAAAAAACGCCACTGGTAAGTATTTACATCTAAGACATAAATTATTTTTAACACAAAGAGTGAAATTTCATGTATACATGTGAGACACCTTGAGAAAACTTTCTGGGTTCGATTTAGATAGAATTCAGCATGTTATTGAATCATTTTGGGAACAAATATATTATTCATCAAGGTATTTTAGCCAAATATTTTTTTAAAGCGAGAATGATGTAGTTTACTTGAAACATTAACCTGAACATTCATAATTTACATCAAAAGAATTCACTAGCACATTTGCATATTGACATTTAGATTGTTAAGACCCAATATGCTTAACAATGGGGAAATTAATTTTGAAATTTTGAAATTTTACAACTAATAAAAATAAGTCTTATTTTGTTACTTCGTTCACGAGATTTTGACAGACTACATGCTGTTAAAATGTGAGCTCTCTACCTTAAAAATCGCACCTGCTGTAAAGGTTACAAAAGAAATTACCTCTCTCCTAATGATGGTGGTGCTATTTTCTTTTTTGTTTCTTCATTCAGAACTCATAAGTGGTCATGGACTAAAACCGCAATCTTGGAAGAATAAATTTAACGAAGTTATTCTATTTGTTTATAAGAAAAAGACGCCTTTTCCTGCTATTAGCTATTTTTGACCAACTTAGTTCAGAAATAAAAATTAATTGATCACTGGTTTGGGTACAGCAGATGTTGGGAATTACAATCTCACACTGTAATTTTTTTCAAACTTTTTTTTTAAGTACAGCCCCGAAAGAAAACTGAAAATGTAAACAACAAACACATTTTCTACCAAAGTATTTACTACACTGAAAAAAAAATTTGCATACAATCAAGTAGGCTAATTTACTTGGCTGATTTCACTTGAACGAAGCAAGTATTTTCTTTTTACAAGGGAACAATTTTCTTGAATGAAGAAAATAATAGAATCAGGACAACTATTTGAATCAAGAATATATTTACTCTAAGTAAAAAAATATTGAGTTCATTTGTTTCATTATACTTATTTGCATGAAGTTTAATAAAATATTGAATTAAGAATATTATATTCTCGTGATAAGTAACAAAATTATTGATCCAAGTAAATTCATATACTTATTTTGACTACTATTGTAATTGAAACCATGTTCATGTTCTTGAGACGAGAAAATGAATGTATTCAGCGAAGAAATAATTTCTCTTAAAGTAATGCTTGAATATTTTCCTTCAAATAATTATTTATTTTAAACGAATGTCAGATTTACTTTGAAGATACCTAAGTCATCAAAATAGAATCACATCAGTCTTTTCAATATAAAAACTTTAAACTTTATACAATAGATATCGCACGCATATTATGAAAATTAATATATTGGTCTAAATTATTTACTTCTTGCTGCAAAAGTATCTGATTAAGTTGAGATGATATAAAGTTGATTCTTTTCGCCGCTAACAATTATTTTGAAATTCAATAATATTTATAAAATTCAAAACATTGACGCACATAATCAATTTTATTTATGCAAATGTAGATAGGAATTTGCAACTTTGATAAACTACAAACTTTACGCTGACACACAAATCAAATCACTCATAAAACTATTCAAAAAATTATAACTTTATTGCATCGGTAAGTTTTTTTTTTTGGGGTAAGAGTTTAAAATTTTCAAACAGATTTTAAAAAAGTGTTATTAATTTTTAAATAATTATGCAAGACTTAAAAGTAATTTCATTCATAAGATTATTAAAAGGTTATAAATGTACTACGTCTATCATTTTTTCGCTGATTATTTGTATGTATTAATCTACTTAAAATGAAATCATTTCGAATTTTTTTAACCGTGAAACATTTTTGTAAATAATAAAAAATAAATATATAACAGCATAAGACAAAGTTATAGGCTTTAAAAAATGTTTAAAAATACAATTATTACATTTTCTTGATAATTTAAAAAAATGTTATGCGTTTATAAGGCAAAATATTTAAGGAAAAAGAATTCAATAACATTTTTAAAAAGTATCTTGCACCAAACGTTTATTTAAAGAATTCTTTTTTTTCTGATTTCGAAGTACTTTATACTTGAAATAAAAATAAAATATGGAGCACTTTATAAATTGGTAATATCTAAACTAGCGATCAATTCTTTTTGACATACTTTTAATTATTTTGTTTGGAATTGTTATTTTAAATTTAAAAATGGATTGAAAAATACTATAAAAGAATTAAATAAATCAAAAACTGTGCGTTTTACAGAGATTCTTAAAAATCAAAAAATATTTATTTGTCGCTGAGGTTATTAAAACGTTTTTAAACTCAAAAGTTATTAGTTTTTTATAAGATTTAGATCGTTTTTAAGCGGATTACATTTTTAAAGAAAAAAGTATTGAGCCCTTTGTAGAATAAGTGAAGTTCAATTATTTTTTGCATATTTTAAATTGTTGTTTTAGAAAAGAAATTCCATATTCAAATCTTAGTAAACAATGTATGGTCAAAGCATTCGATTAATTGAAATCCTTGTGGTTTATGTACATTTTCGTATAGCAGGACATTATTTTTTATCATTGATGTTATTAAAGAATTTTTGTACATATTTTATATTATTGTTTAAGAAATTTTATTTTTCATCAAAAATTGAGTAAGAGAGTATTATATACAATAAAAGAGTTGGATAAATTAAAAAACTGCGCATTTTATGGAGAATTTTTGTTTACTGTTTATTACTTTTAGATATTTTATAACATTTTAAAATATATTCAGAAAAAAAAATATAGAGCCTTTTTTGAAATAAGTAAAATTCAATTCGAAAATTTTTATAAATAAAAAATGGTATATTAAAGTCTTTCGAAAATTTTCAAGTATTATCAGAACGATGTTTTCTTAAAAGAAACATTGAGTTCCACAACGTTTAGTTTGAAGATGGTTGAGGCTCACCATACGACTTCGTACGACACTGCTTTGAAATTCTTACTCGAGATTTTGTTACCGAGATCCAAGTGCTTCGATAGCGAAGTCGGTAGAGCGCGCAGAAAGGACACTAGTTTAGGTACTTTAGGTAGGGTTCGAATCCTCCTGGAGTGCGATTTTTCAAAGAGATTACGCGTGTGATTATATTTGTAAGTAACAGTGTGCGAGAATTTACGTGTTTTAATAATTTAAAAAATGAAGATTATATAACAATAATTTCGATATTCTATCTAAGAATACATTCTCTCTGATTAAGAAAATGTACGCTTTTTGCAAGCATACGGTAGCAAGTATTTATTTATTTGGAACAAACTCCTATTCTATCGTCCCTATTCGTACCTGCGATTGACTTGAATCAAGTAACATTTACTTGATTCAAGAACAATTTTTTTCCAGTGTACATCTAGTTAAATAGCTTCTGGATAACTGCAAAAGACGAGACTTTTTCCGACGCGGTATCCGCATGCTGCTAAAGAGATAGGAGATATAGTGGCTAACAATGGAAAATAGTTTAAATAATCAACTGCTGAACACTTATTCTAAATAAGAGTTGATAAAATAATTTAAAGCAAATTATTTTAGTTTTGGGCTGGTAAATGAATGCAATTATTCAGTTCGTGACTCATACCAGACCAAAACTAAAATATTATAATTATTTTATCAATCATTAATTAAGTGCCTTAAAACAGAACAACATCAGGAACAACGATAGAAGTTTCTACAAAAGACTTGGAGAAGATTACGATTTCTACACTGTTAGTGTTGTAAAGAAATGGAAAAGGCTCTCCTTTTACTCCGACTGATATTAGCCACAAACCAAGTATTATAAATAAGCCTGCAATTTTACAAAAAATTATTTCAAATTATGAAATATTTGCATCAAGTTTTTTTATTCCTAATAATATGTTTCCGTTTAAAAGCAAATCTACTTATTCTGTCTCGAAATCACCCGTAACAAATTTGTAGATCCTTTTAAGGTGAATAAATTTGCAAATCAATTTTTTTACACCTTGTGCTGATTTTCAACAAATTACTTATTTTTAGTTTTTAATGATTTTATTTTACGTATAAAACCAAAAGCACGCATCCTATCAAAAGACAATTTATAAAAAATTAATAGCTTGTTCTGGTTTGCCCAAGAATTAATTTTTTTTAATTTTTCTTGTTGCTTTTGCTGAATAAAACAAAACAACGCGTCCTGTAAAAAAAACAATTTATAATAAATTTGTTTTCCTTTTATTGATTTTTTTCCTATCGTACGTTTTCTGGCTTAAAATTTTAATTTCCTTTTTTTTCTAAATTTTATAAATTCTGCAACTCTGATAATCTTTTTTTACAACATTTCATGGAATCCGCGAAAATCATTTTTTACATAAAATAAATATCTTATGTTGAGAATGTAAAAATCTTCCACGAAGGATATAAGAATAAAATTTTATTTCTTTTTATGAGAAACTTTAACCGAACTTTGTGGGTACGATAGAATTCACCGAAATAAAAAAAAGCGTGTAAGCTTGAAAGACATAACTGAAAATAAAAAAATTTTCTGAAAAAGCGCCTCAACAAAGTCGGCTGCAGTCTAAAATTTTACTGCATTAGCTGTAGAATTTTACATTTACATCTTCTTTTACTATTCTACAAAATAATGAATAATTTGAAATTTTATCGATCACGATCATTAAAATTAAAAACTTGATTTTCAAATGCAGTTCAAGGTATAGCTTACAGTTCTTTACAAAACAACTATTAACAGCGGGAAGTGATGTAGTTTTTTTGAAAAATTAACCGATATATTATTAATTGACATTTAAGGAATTCAGTATGACATTGGCATATTCACCCTTAAATTGTTAAAATCCCTCAGCCTAACATTTTGTCTTTAAATAGTTATGAGTTTAAGTAATTGAAGATATACGCAAAGTAAAATTGTGGTAGTAAAAACAAATTTTTAGGTTTTACTTGCAGAAAATCTAATAACTGATTAGTTATGGTTAAAAAAGATACGTCAAAAAATATTTTTTTGGCGACAAAATAAAATGTTTAATTTTCCCTATTTTATTGAACCTTGTTTCTAATTCTACTTTATTCCCAGGCAGAAAAATTTGAAATAGTGGGAACAAAAATGAAAATATATTATCAACTAAATATTATTTTATTTCACACGTAAGCAATATTTCTATGTATCAAAAAACACAGCTATTTTTCAAAAACTTCTGAAACTTTACCATGACTTTACACTTATGTTCTTCTAAACTTTAAAAAATGAAACGAATTTTCGAGCATGGTGTAGTTATGAAGATTAATAAATCGTTTCTGGGTCAAGTATGTTTTTTATCAGCTGCTTCAGTGTGTTGGACATTGTAGTAGATCAAGGTCTTATTTCCAAAAATTCGAATAACTAATTCTGTATATTTCGTCATGATTTTTAAAAATATTATCTAGTCATCGTTTGACTGTGAAATATGTAATTTTTCCCCTCTAAAGTAAATGTAATAGCGTGATATTTTGAAATTGTTGCTCAGGTAAATTGTAGGATAAATATAGCGATCAAATACAAATAATTGAGAGAACAAATAAGATAGCTGTTATTACCATACACAGCATGAGTATTTAACGGCCTGCTGTCTATCTCGAAAACACTGTGACTTCATTTGTCGACAACTGGCGCTTCGTTTCTGACTTTTTCATTCTATCATTTTCTATCATTGAAAGCAAGTTCAATAAACTTGAAATTATATAAAAATATAAATATTAATTGTATATTTTCTTTAAAAAATAACAGATAAAGGGAAGATTGCAGCTTCTATTTAAAGAAAATGAAGGCTCTGATTAGTGTTCTCTGGTTCATCATAGTTATATTCCCTAATCCTATTGGTGAGCCTAAATATTTATAATTAAAAGAAATTTTAACTACACTATATTTATTTGTTGTTTCAAATCGTTCAAATTAAAATATACGTTCGCAACATGTTTTTTTTAAGTCGTATAAATTTCTTTTAGGCCCGTGTTTGTGTTTGCCGGAATTACTGAACTCAGAACAAATATTATTTCTAGTACGCCTTTTCTATATGTTTTCTATATGCTTTCAGCGCTCTTAAATAACTTGATATTAGTTTTTGAATTTTTTTTTAATACAAAAATTTTACACGACCAATCTTGTTTTTAATTACTTTGCAAAATGCTCCTGTATGTATTATTTATAACTATCTTCTTCTATAGTAATGATAGATATTTGAAAAGCCAAACTTAACATTCACATTGTCTACATCCCTATTGTTTCCAATTTTAGAAATAACTCAATAATCTTAAGATATAACCATTTGTTTTAAAGATGTTTTCTTGAATAAGAAATTCTTCTAACGATTCTATTGCTTAAAAAATTTGTGAAAGAAATTGTATAAAATTTTTCATTAAAAATAATGTGTTGTATTTTCATTGACATCAGTTATACTATTCAGATTTTTAGAAGCATAGAAAAACTAATTTTTTTCAGATATCTGACTTTGACATGACAACTTACTACTGGAAATGGTTTACATTTTTGAAAATACAGGAATTGCCAGGAAAATCATTTTTGAAAAAGCTCTAAAATATTCGTAAAATTTGAACAATAACATCCCCGAATTGAAAAATTCCCGACAGAAAATTCCTGAATTTAATCATTTAAAATATTTTTTAATATTATTTATTTATTAAAAATACAGTAATCAAATATTTCATAAAAAAAATTATTATTTTTGACTTTTAAATCTTCTTAAAGTTATTACTGACATTTAAAAGAGCTATAACTAAAGAAAATTTATTT
This sequence comes from Belonocnema kinseyi, assembly GCF_010883055.1. Classification (NCBI taxonomy): domain Eukaryota; kingdom Metazoa; phylum Arthropoda; class Insecta; order Hymenoptera; family Cynipidae; genus Belonocnema; species Belonocnema kinseyi. The sequence goes on along the minus strand of NC_046659.1, from coordinate 119,496,623 downwards.
ATGGATATATATTTGATATTTTCGTGTTATTTTGTAGCCAAGAAATAATTTTGGAAGCTTTAAACTTTAAAAATAACTTTTTCAATTAAAAAATTCTATTATTGTATTTTTAATCAATAAATAATATTCACAGAAATAATATTTCTTTAAGTACGTTCGAATTTGCTTTATCTTCTTAGTTACAAGATAAGAAAGATTTTCGAAATATTTTACAACTTTTCCTTACTGATCAAATTAAACATTTTTTCTGAGTGGTTCTTGAGAGTTTTTTTTTTAAATTAAAACTCACGTCATTATTTATTTTTTGGCAAAGAAATTCTGAAATTTTTAGAAAAACCCGCTAATTTTTATCAATACTTGAAGAGAAGATTATTATAACGATAATATATTTTTAACCTATTAATTTCATTAAAATTCATTCGTTATTAATTTGGCTTGAGAAAAAAGTGGACGCGGTGTGTAAAAGTAAGAAAAAACTGCAAAACAAAATTATTTAAATAAAATATTATTAAAAAGGGGTCGAAAATTGAAGTTAAAAAGAAAACTAACTTCCTAGCATTGTTCTAAGAAAATATTATTCCAAATACCAATAAATAGTTTAAACAATTATTTTTATTCAATTACTTTAAAAATTGCCTCATATAACTGAAAAGGTCAAAACAAGTTGTCAAATTGGCAAAAAACGCGTCTTTCTAACTGCACTTAGAGAGAAAATTGATCAAATCAGTATAAAATTGTCAAGAAGATTAAAGTCCTTAATAACTTTTGGTAATAAAATTTCAATTTTTTAACAATAAATGCAAACGAGCTTTTTATTGCTTGATAATTGTTTGGCGAGAATTTTTTGTTCTCGGCATAAATGAAGTAGGTATGAAAGCAAATTTAGTCCACCATGAAATGCAGAGAAGATGTGAATATTTTTAATTCTGTTTAAGATTTGCAAATTATTAGTTGTGCTTCATCAAAGAATGTATCTTTGGAGAAAAATTTTAATTTAATATTGCTGAGGTTTCTGGTTATTGCATATTTCCAACATTGAGAATATATATTACATTTTTGCAGTATGAATTTCCTATTTTATATTTTTTTCCAGAATCCGTGCTCGGCATTCGCAAGAAGTTATTCTCTAAATCTACTGCTTCACGTGCCCCTGAACGTAGCCCTTTATCTCCCACTTCACCTAGACGTCAATTAACACCCGCTGAAATTGCAAAATTACCAAAAATTTATCCTGCTATTTTCGAAGCTTCTAGTCGTTTAGAACATTTTGAATTTGAAGCTATGAGACCAGGTGTCCAACGAGTGGGAATACAATTTGAAAATAAAGTCATGTACGCCATTGGATACATGGAGAAACAACAGGGTGGAATAGAACATTTGTGCCCATTCATTGCTGCTGTACCAGGGTATGGTTCGAATTTTCCAAGAGTTAAACTACGCGTAGATATCGTAGACAGACAGACAGGTCGCATGTATGCCAACAAGTATATTTTAATACCCCAAGAGGATGAAGTTATGAAAGGTCATTTCTTCAAGACATTCGATGAAAGTCACATTCGTAATTTCGAAGTATTGCCCAGGACTTTCCAAATGAGACTTGAACCGGCCATTCCGCTGGCTGCCCAAGGTCAGCCTGGTAAGAAGTTCGGCCGAAGTCAGGGTTTTAAATACGGGAGCGAGGACAGTGCCCGCTATACGTCGCCGAGCAAGGGCGTTCACCAAGCTCAGGCCAAACCTAACCTGCCCGTCACTGATCATGCTTCGACCTCAGGAAGCCAGGCCGGGTCCCGCGATAGTTCGCCGACCAAGGGCGCTCAAGAAACTAAGCCCAGCGGCTTATTACCCGTCACTAGTTTCAGATCATGGAAAAATCCTAAATCCTATGGTAATTTTTAAGAGTAAAAATGCATGAGGTTGTAAGTGACAGATTGAGACAATTTATTTTATTAGCTCAAAATTATGTTAAAGATTAAAGTCCAATTCGACTCAGAGGTGGGTCAAAATCCAAGTTTCGTGTATTTTATTTATTTATTGTTTTTATTTTCTAAAGTAATTCCTTTTATTTGTCTATTTTTTACAATTCAGTAAGGATAATTCATAGCTCGGAAGTACTGGACTTGTTTTCTTCATAAATCAAAAAATGAAGAAAGAAATTTTCTCGTAGGTGGTTGCTTTCTCAGGATTTGTTTTTGTGGTTTGATCAAGCAAAGTAATAGTTTTAAAGTTCTTTGATTTAAATTAAAAAAAAACTTATTACGATTTA
>NC_046659.1:119488618-119494260 GCF_010883055.1 Belonocnema kinseyi | reverse complement strand
TTGTATCCCCTATGAAAATCCAGTCTTCTCTCCCAATCCCTTTTCTCCGGGAACCTTTAAATGTATAACAAAATGTTTATTAATTGTCAATATAGTTAAAAAAAATAATAAAAGAAGAATGATTTCCTTCTGTCCATAAATATCTTCAATGTACATTTGTTCATTAAATAAGCGATTAGCAATACTTGGCAACATTTTTCTATAGAACATCATTGGCCATATAACTTCAACAATATCAGAAGAAGAAACGACATCATTTCGTTTAAAAACGACCTATATGTGAATTTATTGAAATCATTTGTTTATAAAATAAGCAAATATTATTTCATGGTGAAACTTATTCAGAAAACATCAGTGGCGACATAATTTTAGCAAGGCCAGAAAAAAATTATTTATTTCCTCTTAAACAGATCCAAAATATACATTTGTTCATATAAATTGTTCATGAAATAAACAAATATTGACGGGTAGCAAACAATTATTTAGAAAACCTAACTGGCAATATAATTTCAGCGAGAACAAAAGAAAAAACGATTTCTTTTCGCTTAAAAAGGCCCAAAATATGCACTTGTTTATATAATTTGTTTATAACAATTAACTATGGAAGTAAATTATTTTTGATCTTGCTGATACTTTTGTACATTAAATCCAATGGACAAGAAGTATAAAATAATTTTGTCTAGAGGATGAAAAATAAAATTTAAAAAATCGACATTAAAATGAAAATTAAACAAATAAAAAAATCTACTTTCACCATTTTCTAACAAATTTAGTCCGGAATTTTTCTAACACGAAAAGATCTAAAATCTTTGCATAATTGATGAAGCACTCAGTCGAAATTGCGTTTGTTTATGAAAATATTATTAAAAAATTACCTCAATAAACTTTTTTCCATATTTTTTTTATTTTGTTGTGAAGTTAATTTATTGCGATTTAAGCGTCTATTTTTTCAAATTTTTTCAGCTCCTAGTTTGGGCGCAATCGATTTTTTTTCCAATTTCTGTACAATACTTATTTGTAAATAATAAATTCTTTTCAGAATAAAAATTATAATGAAACAAATTTTAGAGTATGATGTAGTTGTAAAGATCACTAAATATTTTCTAGGTAAAATGTGTTTTTCAACAGCTGCTTCAATATTGTGTACCTTGCAGGAGATGAAGCTCTTACTTCGGAAAATTCTAATAAATAATTCTTTAAATATTGTCAGGGTTTTAAAAAATATTATCTAGTCGTTGTTTCACTGTGCAATATGTGATTTTTCTCCTCTGAATTGAATATAATAACGTGATAATTTGTAAGTATATTTCAGGTATAGCGTAGGGGAAATGCACGGTGATAAAAATATCACCGTGCATTTCCTTCAAACAATAGCGAGTGATTGTGTTAAATTTGATAAAAAATATTTTTTAAAACAATTTTTGTTATTAAATACACATTTCGACCAATTTTAAAATAATAGGCTTCACTTTCCTTGTAGAACAACGAAATATGTATTTCCAATTACTATTTTTTATGATACTTTGCAAATGAATAAGAAAAGTTAATAAGTTAAACAATTTGTATAAACAAATGTACATTTCGTTTACTTTTTAAGAAAGGCTTATTTTTTCGTTTAGTGATCTGGTAGTATCTTACCAATGTCTCCGTAATGCCCCGTTTGTAGAATTAACAAGAACTTTAATTATTTAAACAATATTTATGTAAAAAAGCACAATTTGACCATTTTTCAAAAAAAGTATTAATTTTATTTGCAGAAACAACAATAAATATCAGCAGACTTTTTTTTACTTTTCTTTTCCATTTAAAGTATCATATGAATGAGAAATTCAGTCATTGAGTCATTGTGCGTGTATTTATAAAAGTTGTTGAAATGATAAATATTGGTCGTTAATTTGAACAAACTTTTAGATATCAGTCGCTGCCACTAAATGTTATAGATTCTTGAAAATTCGAAAAGCTTCCATTTCTGTTTAGAGCTATGTTCCATACCATGGATCCAGCAGGATCCTCGATGTTTCTAAATGAGCATCTTACGACATTGCAGATTTGGAAACTCACAAAAAGGCGATAATTCGAAGACGATTTGATAAAGTTAATACTGAATCAGTAGTTTATAAATCACAAGATGCTCCACGGCTTGTTTGTAGATCTTATTCAATTTAATTTCTGGCTGAGTCGTTTGTTTTCTGTGTTTTGTACAATTTTCTTGGAGTTCACCAACATCGCAGGAATACCCAAGTACTTTGATTTCCTAGGAGACGTCCAAGGAATTATTAGACTCGATGTTTCCACTTAGAATCTACAGCGAGCGAATTCAAATCCTGCCGCCTGGTAACACCAGTCATTGATGCCAATTATACAACTGACCCTTGCCCGGAAATCATATCAAAGATTCTATTAGAATTTTGGTTAAATTTTTCTGGTTAAAGAAGGAATCGTTGTCGATCTCCAGGATCGCTAGCGATACGTCTATAGTTTCAGCTCTGATAACAAGTTCTGGAAGTAACTGCTTCTGCGCAGGACTCGTGCGACGATGAGCAAAAATAAAATTTGTTTTCCAGAAAGTTTTATAGGAGAGGAAGGACTATGTATAAAATTGATAATTATATTTATTACATAGACAATTAGCATTTGGTGATAAAATGTTCTTCTGATCGCAGTTAAGCCGTTTTTCGAAAATTCTTGCTCAGAAGGATTCTGTTTAATTTGCTGAATTTTTGTCAAGTAATACGTGGACATAGAGTTTCCCCTATTATAAGCAACTAGAATGGATTAAAGAGATTGTGCGGATGCAACTTAGACTTATATGTAATATAGTCAAATAAATGTGTAAATTATTCAATTTCTAAAATGCTTAATTTGTTATTCATAAAATAAGGAACTTTTTGCGATCAACCCATCCCATCTTCAGTATTTTACGTATCTGCGCTACCGAGTATTTAACTATTACACTGCTTTCAAGAATTACCTTGCGTTACATCATCTCTAAGGTATCATGAGTTTTGTTGTTTTATATCAATTTATCAGTTATCTTACGTTCCGTTGTTCTATGCTCTGAACTAAGAAAGGTCTGGTGCGGACTTGGGTCAAGGGTTTGTATAATTATTTACTATAATCAATAATATAAACCGGTAAGAGAATTCGTAAAAAAAATTCAGTGACAGGTTTAAGGAAAATTAATTTTAAGAAAAATACGTTGGGTTTTGAGTGCAAAAAACGTCATTGCTGTTTATTTTAATTTTTTTTTCAGCTTTCCTTCAATTCTGATGGTCATTATTATTGCAAAAATCGGTGAAAAGTGTGTTATAGTAGCGCGTCAGTGAATCGCTTGAAAATTAGAGTATCCGGGAGCGTAGCCACACGCGTATATCGAATTGTAACAGCTTCTATCTGATACCGTATGGACTCGCCAATTCCGTAAAAAGGCATTTTGAATAAAGTTCCAGTAACAAATCGCTTGCTACAATTTGAACAGATGAATTTCCATTTCCGTCCAACTACCTCATTCTTTCAATCATCTTTTTTTCACAAGGTCATAAGAAGTTGACTGTTAACAAACTTTGCTTTAGTTGAAATATGTAACATTTATCATTTTCTTTCTGGTTCCCCGTAAAAAATTATTTTTGGATGTTTCTAATAAAATATTGGAATAAAACATACCCAATGTTATAGGAAATTTTCCCGAAAAAAATTCGGAAAAATGACCTAATTTGTTTGGCAATTTTACTTTAGAATTAGGAAATTTTCCCGAAAATATTTTAGAAAAATTTCCTAATTGATTTGGAAATTACGCTTCAAAAGTAGGAAATTTTCCCGAAAAAAATTCGGAAAAATTACCTAATTTAGTTGGGAATTGTACTTAAAATTAGAAAAATTTTCCAACAATATATTCGGAAAAATTTCCTAATTCATTGGAGAATTGTACCTCAAATTTAGGAAATACTCCCAAAAATAGATTAGAAAAAATTTTCTAAATTATTTAAAAATTAAACATTAAAATTATAATATTATCCTAAAAACAAAATTTGGAGAATTTTTCATTAAAAAACAGTACAAATTTGGGATAAAATCATTTATTATATTTTCTCGGTGCTTAAAATTTCATTTGCGAACCTAAATATTGACGAAAACTATTCACTGGACTCAAATTTTACTAATTCCATTATGAAGTTTGTAATTTTAGTGGACCTATTTATTTTCCATACATTAGCTGTCCTTTAGTTAATTTCTGGGGTCAGTGGCGTGTCTACGATCATCATTCTGCAATACATAAAATAGAATTACCAATATACTTTATATTGATGGTGTGATAATAATAATATATATTCATTTATCTACTTTACATGTATACCATAGTGATACCCGTACAAGAAATGTACTAGGGCGAAAAGAAGAGTACTTCTGAGCACATGTTTTGCTTCCATTATAATATTTTGGTCAATCCTAATATAACACCTGCAGGATTCATCGTATAAAGAGCTTCCTGAAACAACAAAAATAAAAACAATTCTTTCAATAGAAGTATTAAATGAATTTAAAATTAAAATAAAAAGTAAACTTGTTTCTGTCTGTCGTTTTTTACATTTGAATATAATGTAGCAATGTAAGATATGTAGTAAAGTTAGCTCAAAATATGCCGTTCCAATGAATAAGATGTATATAATAAATAATATAGATAAAGTAAACACCTAAAGGAAATAGATGAAAAGAATGAAATTCATTAAATAGATAAAAAACAAAATGAAGAAAAACAAATTAAATAAACAGATAAAATAAATTAAATTAATTAGAAAAATAAAGTGAATAAAATAAATGAAATGGATAGATAAAATAAATTACATGAATAAGCGAAATAAAGCATATAAAATGAATAAAAAAATGAAATGGAAATGGAAATGGAAAAAAATTATATGAATAGATAAAACAAACAAATTAATCGAAGAAGAGAAATAAAGTCAAGAAAATGAATAAAAGAAATCAAATCAATAAGAGAAACAAGGTAAATAAATAAAAAAAATGAAAAGAATAAATTAAATTGAATGAATAAAAGAAATAAAGTAAAGAAAATAATAAAAACAAATTAAATGAATTGATGAAATAAATAATATAAATTATATAAATAAGAGAAATAAAGTAAATAAAATAAAAGAAAAAGATGAAATCAATCAAAGAAATAAAATTGATGAAAGGAATAAAATAAATTAAATTAATAGAAAAAACAATTTGATGAAAAACGAATGAAATGAATAAATAAAAGAAACTTCATAAATTAAATGAATAAGAGAAATAAAATAAATAAAATTTTAAAAAATGAATTGCATAAAAGAAATTAAATTAATGCAATAAATAATATAAATGAAATGAAGAAAAACAAATGAAATGAATTGAAAAAATAAATTAAATCAATAAGAGAAATAAAGTATATAAAATGAAGAAAAAATAAATAAAATAGTTGCAATAAATACGATGGATAGGAGGTATATGATAAATAAGATAAATGAAGTTAACACATAAAGGAAATTATTAAAAGAAATTACATGGATACAATAAATAAAATTAATGAAAATAGGAAAATAACAAAAATGGACATGATAAATAAATTCAATTATTGAAATGAATAGAACAAACAAAATGATAAA
>NC_046659.1:119485987-119488518 GCF_010883055.1 Belonocnema kinseyi | reverse complement strand
TTTTACAATTTTCTTTTTTTAAACAAACGTTTTAATTCTTAAACCTCAATGTCCTGTGTGCAATAAAAAATTTATTTTTCCTGCTCTAATTTATATCTAGTTAGCATGTATTTAGATATTTAAAAAATTTCCTCATTCATTTATTCACCTTTAGGGAATTTAGAGATTATAATGTGACCTTGAATTTAGTTTGGTAAAGTGAGGTCTTCCAATTATATTTTCCAATCAAACTTTATTGGTATTCATTAAGCAACTGAATAGCTATAAGAATCGAATTTCCGTTTTTCTTTGAAAGTAAAAATTGGATTTTTACTCGTCGTTCAAGGTTGTGAAAACTTTTTTGGACTGAAAGCTACATTTAGGCCCACAGTTTGATTTAAAAGAAGACCAAAAGAATATTTTTTGCCTGATACCAGAACATTGAGAAACTCAATTTTATCTTACGTACACAAACTTCACAGACAATTTTTAATAACGAAAGAGTCTAACACAATAAAAATCTATTCTGGTCCATTCGCTTATCAAACTTTACTTCGCAAAAATTAAAAGGGGTCACGAAAATTTCGAAAACTAAAGAAACATGATATTAAAATATTTTTCCGTCTTATTTTTTACTTGACCTATCATATCATCAAAGAAAAGTATTCACAGGCTTTCAGTAAAAAAATTTCTTTGATACAAAGAAATGTATCTAGTTTATAGCATAAGTAATGAGTGAGATTGCCAATGAAAAATATAATCTATAGTCTGATATCTTAGGAAATCTCGAAGTGAAATTAAAAATGAAATTTGACGACTTTCGGTATTTTCGAGAAATCTTATATCTTTCATTGATTGAAAAGAAAATAATATTTCCGTAAATATGAATTTCTCAAATACATTACATTCCCTGAATTACGTGAATTCCGTGAATTCCTTTTAATCTGTAAATTCAGTGAATTCCTTGTATTTCAACAATTCCTTAAATTGGCAAAAACCCGTAAACTGCTTGAATGAATTAAATTTCGTAATTTTAGTGTAATCCTTAAATTCCATTAATTCTGCGAATTCTGTGAATTTCTTGATTTCCGTTAATAGTTAGGATTCCTTCAATTCCTTAAATAACTTGCAAGCATTCCATTTCTTGAATTACCTGAACTCCACCAACTCCGCGAATTCCAAAAATGCCTGAAATTCTAGGTTTTTCTTAAAATTTGCAGATTCTTTGAATTTCGGAATCCAGCGAATTCTGTAAATTCCTTGATCTTCGCAAATCCCGTAAATTCATTCTATTCCGGCAGCCCCTTAAATTCAAGAAAGTTTTTTAATTTTTTGAATTCCGTTAATTCTTACGACTTCTTTTATTTCATAGGTTCTTTGAATTTCGTGAATTCCATGAATTGTTTGAATCGTTTTAATTTCTTGAATTATGTCAATTCTGTGAATTTTCGGAATTCTGCCAATTGCTTGAATTCCGTGAATTCCTCAAATATCTTAAATTCAGCAAAGTCACAGCATTTCTTGAACTACCTAAACTCCATTAACTCTGTGAATTTCGAGATTCCTTTGAATTTCATGAATTCCTTAAAACCCACGAATTCCCTGAATTACGTAAATTCCTTAAATTCCGTGGAATCATTGCTTTGTTTGAAATACCTAAGTTTCGTGAATTCTGTGAATTCTAAGATTAGCTTGAATTCCTTAAATTCTTTGGCTTCCGTAAATTACGCAAACTCAGTGCATTTCTTGAATTCTGTAAATTTCGTGAATCCAACGAATGCCTTAAACTAGTGGCATTATTTGAATTTCGTAAATTACTTGAATTCTGCGAAATTCTTGAATTCCGCAAAAATGCTCAAGTTTCTTGAATTCTGTCAATTGCTTAAATGATGTGAATGGTTGAGTGACATCTGATCACCCTTCAATGATAGTGCTTTGCCCCTATCCCTAACAAGTTAGTTAGAAGTAGAGTAAGAAATATCTAAAAGCTAGTAGGACTGTACAAAAATTTGGAAATTTGCCCACTAATTTCGTAGGTGAAATTTCCAACTGTAGATAGGAAAAATTATTTTCCAAAAAAGTTGAAAATGTTCCTAATGCTTTAGAAAAATTTCCGCTTGGAATGGAAATATTCCGATCGGTTTGGGAAATTTTACATACATATTTAGAAATGAATAACTCCTTCAATATTTGGGAAAGTTTCTCAATTTATATTCGGAAAAATTCTCATTTCCATAGGAAATATTCTATTTGTGTTTGGAAAATTTGCAAATAACTTAGGGAATAGGAAAATTCCATACTATCTAAACAAATTTTCAATTTCAGCAGTAATTTTACAAAACATTTGTTGCGGAAACTTTCTAGTACTGTATGGGAACATTTTTTTCATATAAATAAGGAATTTTTCTCAAAATCGAAATGTGGCTATTATTGTACGGGAGATAATATATAGTTGACGCAGCAAAATTTACATCCAAAAGATTTGATTAAATTAAGAGAATATTTTCTTCATTTAACGGAATATAAGTGTCTTTTTGGGCATCCATCTATTT
>NC_046659.1:119448941-119485887 GCF_010883055.1 Belonocnema kinseyi | reverse complement strand
ATTTATTTGTTCATGTGAAGCTAAAAGATTAGGGCAATTTTGCAGAAGCTGCTAAAATAATAAATAACGTGCGATTTAAATTAATGTGGAACTACTTTTCGAGCAAAAGATAACATTTTATGATGTCTTTCGACAATATTTAGTAGTGGTCTCTTCACTGCGTAATATGATTTCGCCCCTCTATATGGTATATAAACGTGTCATAATTCGGCGGCATTTTGCCAGATTCAGTTTAGGAAAATGCATAGTGATGAAGTGCAAATAATGAAGTAATAATCAGATGGCGACTGGTAAAATAAAATTTTTAACATAGAATGCACTTTTTAATTAACTATATACTATTCTCGAAATGAATAAAATAAAATTAATAAATAACTTAATGACAAGAGTTAGAGTAGAAGCTGAATTTTTATGTGAATGTGCATTTTGTCATTAGATTTTTTTTTGTATAGTGTCAACATTTTTTGTCAAATAACAAAAAAGATATCCACTGATATTATAATAAATAAGGCATGATTTTTATATATTTTAAGTATTCGAATCCAAAGAGTCGGTAATATTTAAGATCGGAAATAAAGCTTAATTGAACATCCATAAAATAATCATTAAAAAAACAGAATCAAAGGACATAATACGAATGAAATTTTCTAAATACAAAAAATATTTTTATCTGTTGTTGTCCATTGTCAGCCAAATTTTCGCAACTAAGTTATTCCTCTGAAAACAAGGTATTAATTATAGACTACTAAAAATGATTAAACACAAGAAAATGAATTTAATTGATTTCTTTTACTTAAAACAAAGATTTTTTTACTTCACTGCAGTAAACATTGTTTAGAGGCAACAAAGTCATAACTCGACTTCAAGAATTGCTTCTTTAGTGATAAATTTTTAGCAAAAAACAATGTTTCTTTGACATAAATATGACAATTAATAAGTATTTTACACCCAAAGCAATCTCATATTCGATGATAAGAGTTGACACGATGATTTCAAATAATTATTTATATACATTAAAAAAATATTATTTGGGAAATAATATTGATTTATTTGATTGAAATAACTCGTCGAATAGTGATGCAGATTATATTATCTGACCTTCAAAATTAGTTCTCAAGGTTGTGTGTTAGCACAGTTATAATAAAAAAGATTTTGTGATCTATAAATATGTTAACTGAAACGACTATTTTTTTCTTATTTTTCATTTTTTTTTATTAAATAATTAACAAAACAATGTTGTTCGAATATATAACACGCTTGGAGAAATTTACTCTTAAAATGTATACAAAATCTTACTTTACTTTTTATAAATAATATTCTTGTGTAATTTTTTAGTGAAAATTTGAATTTTCAGCCAGGAAATATGAATTTTTATCAAGAAAATTAATTCCTAGATGAATTGTTAAACCTCCAACCAAAGACATGAATTTTTATCTCAAATATGAATGCTGTACAAAAAAAAATGATTTCTCAAGAAAGTGGTTTAAAAAAAAAATAATGTCTTATCCGAAAATCGAGAGATTAACTTTCAATCAAACAATAGCATTTTTTTCAATAAAGGTGAATTTCTTACAAAAACGGATACATTTTTGAATAAAAAAATATAAAAAAATTTTATCCACAGCCGAAAAATATTTTATTTTGACTTTTCCAAATGAAAATATAAGTTCTGAACAAGAAGTAAATTTTCTACTCATTTTCTATGCATTTTCATCCTGGAATGATACAATTTATACTAAAATAAACAAAATTTTTATCAAAAAGACAAATTATTAGCAACCTAATTAAATTTTTGTTTAAAAAGATTTCAGTTTGACTTTTCAGCGTAAAAGTATGAGTTTTAAATCAAAATGAAGTTTTATATGAGATAGTGGAATTTTCTATCCCAGAATAGGAATTCTCTTTGAAAAAATTCATTTTTAACAAACAAAAATTACTATTTAACCAAATTTTTAAATTTGTTGCATAAAGGGACAAATTTTCAAAAAATAGTTGTAAGATAAATATGTATCCCCTTACAATGGGCAACTCGTCATACCCAGCCAGTGAGATCTTGATTCTGATTCATTGGCATGGATAAATTAGTTGTACCATTCTGATCTGATGTAATAGGTCAGAATCAAGGCTCTCTCTGTCATTCAAAGAGATTTAGTGCTAATTAAGTGCCCTGGATTTGTGCTAATCAAAAAATCCGGGAATTTTTTTTACCAAAAACGTGTGGTAATGCTGGCTTCAGGTGACTGGTGCTGTGAAACTCGGAAACTATTAATGGTATCCAGATCTGCTTTGCACCGGAATTTAGTGCTAACGAAGTTAGTGTCATTTTAACCCTAGAAAAATTTCTACTAGAAGAAAAAAAAGAAGAAGTATCAAAGTAAATACAGTGAAAAACATAACTGAAATTTTTGTTGTGTGAAAAATTAAAAAGACCTTTTAAAATGGGAAGACCCAGGACGCGAAAATCGCTCAGCGAAAATGCAGAAGAGGAGAACCTCGACTCTCAAGAGGAAGAAACCTCAAGGGAGATCACACTGCGAGCAATTGCTCAGTTGACAAACAACTTAGAGCTCAAAATTAATACTAAAATACAGAGCGAAATGCGAGCATTAAAGGAAAAGGAGAAACAAAAAGAGGCCCATAATTATGCAAGATTTAATCATATAAGAACAGAAATAAATAAAATAAGGCAAGAAAGAGAAGGAAGCCCGAGGGATATCGCGACCTCAATAAGAACGCTAAACACAAACGCACGAAAAAGTATTAAAACACCAGACGAAAGAAGATCTCAGACAAAATATTGAATACTGGAATTTAAAGGAGATAAAAATCCTATCAGCTACATGAACCAATTAAAACAATATTGGGAAGCTGTGAGACCGACTGAAAACGAAGCGCATTACCTAATCGAAAGATCATTATCTGGCATAGCCGCAAACTGGTGGCAAATCATTAAATCCAATGTCAGAACCTTAAATGGCTACAAAACTAATTTTTTAAAAAGATACTGGGGTGAACCAGTACAGCCTGTAGTTAGAAAAAAGGTTGAAATCGAAAGCTTCATGCAAAATAAAGAAATACTAGGCAGCCTGATAAGTCCCTGAAAAATGAAACACGGAGACGTTTTTTGGCCAAAGTCGGTTTTATTTCTCAACATACTCTCCTTTTAGGTCGATACAGCAAGTCCGACGATTTTCTAACTTTTAGATACCGTCCGAAAAGTACTCGATCGGAAGGTCTCCAAAATAAGCCTCAGTTTCAGCTATGAGCTCCTCATTTGAGTAAAAACGCTTAACGGTGAGCCATCTCTTTAGGTTAGGGAACAAGTAATAGTCGCTGGGGGCCAGGTCTGGGGAATACGGTGGCTGAGGAACCAATTCGAAGCCGATTTCATGCAATTTTGCTTGTGCAACTAAGCATGAATGAACAGGCGCATTGTCGTGACGATAAAACGATTTTTTCTTTTTCAAATGCGGTCGTTTTTCGGCGATTTCGATTTTCAATCGATCCAATAATGATGAATAGTATGCTCCGGTTATGGTTTTACCTTTTTCAAGATAGTCCACGAATATTATGCCATATGCATCCCAAAACGCGGAGGCCATAACCTTTCCGACCCATTGTTGCGTTTTTGGATGCTTCGGAGCACTTTGGCTCGGTGGAACCCACTGTTTTGCCTGTTGCGTTAGTGGATCCAGGTTTCATCCATGGTTATGAATCGGCGCAAAAACTCGGTCGGCTTACGCAAAAATAATGCCAAATTTTGCTGGGAAGTTGTCACACGAATTCGTTTTTGGTCCACTGTGAGCAAACGCGGCACCCATCGCACGCAGAGCTTCTTCATGCCCAAAACTGAATGCACGATATTGCCCACACGTTCCAATGATATGCCTACAGCATTAACTACCTCTCTCAGTTTCACTTTGGGATCATTCAACATCATATCATGGATTTTTTCAACATTTTCTGGTGTAGTGACTGCCTATTATCAAGAACAGACTATGCAATCAACATTTACGCAGAGGCAAAATAGCTAAATCCACCACTCCCAGAGAAGGAAGTGATACACAAATTATCAAGATACTTTAGCGAGAAAGTCAAACATGCAATAATTGGTCGAGAAATACAGGAGGTAGATCGGCTCATAGAACTCCTTGAAACGCTTGACAAAACAGGACCAGTCAACACAAGTAAGAAGGATTCCAGGAATCAGAGACAACGAAGGCCGGACAAAAAATGGACCAATCAAGGCACATGGAAATCTCCGTGATACGGGGGGCAGCGTATAAGAAGAAACACCCACACAGGGGCACCTGCGAATCAGACTACACCAAGAACAGGTGGAGACACTTGAGCGAATTACACAGGTAATTGGCGTAGCCAACAACCCTCGACCTACAAAATCTAGAAATTTAGCATAGAATCAGAGAACCAGCACACTACCACTACTGAAAACAAATCACCACCGCAGAAAGTGAAAACAGACAACTCGACCGAAGGTATAATACTTTATATAAATAGACTCTACGACGAAACACATCAAGTTAAAAAGAAGCCAAGAGGCTACATAATGGACTTAGTAATAGGAGGCATCGCAAGTCAGCCTCTCATCGACACTGGTGCTGAGGTAACCTGCATCTCCGAGGACATATTCACGACCAACTCACAAATTTTCAGGCAATATCCCATGTTACCAGTCCGTGGAGTAGTAGTCAAGGGACCCGTAGGAGAAAACACCGTCAGACTAAAGAAACAACTATTCTTGGATGTACAACTTGCAACTGGACTAGTACAAATGATCTTCATGGTGGTACCGGCATTATATCGACCATGTATAATTGGCGTTGATGTCCTGGAGGAGCTGAAGAGTAAAATAAACTTTTGTCAAAAAAAAATGATCTTGCAAGCACTCCGAGATTCACCCTGACTGAAAATCACATGTGAATAAGAGGAAAAAGAAAAGATTCCCCTGATAAATATGATTCATCTCAACCACATGTACCAAGAATCAGACGCATTTTCAATAACCTATGAAGAGATCGACAAAAAATAAATGAAACAGAAATAGAACGAGAAAGAGAGAGAGAGAAACTAAAAACAATATTGATTATCTACAAAAATATCTTCCGTAATCAACCAGGGCTATTAAACACATATGTACATAAGTTAAAAATAAAAAAAGATCATCCTTTTTTGGCGAAGAACTATCCAATACCAATAGCACACCGAGAAAAGTCGATGAGGAAATTAATAGATTGTTGGAAGCCGGCATCGTACAGAGATCGAATAGCTCATATATAAATCACTTAGTATCGGTTATAAAAAAGGATGGGACAATACGTCCATGCTTAGATGCTAGGAAACTGAATGATATTATGGAAGACGATTGGGAATCTCCAGAACCAGCCGATGTTTTATTTCAGAGATGTAAGGGCACAAAAGTTATGTCAAGCCTGGACATGATCAGTAGCTTCTGGCAGGTTCCATTAGATCCTGAGTCAAGAAAGTACACTGCTTTCCAACATAAAGGTCGCAGACACGAGTTTAAAGTGGTTCTTTTTGGCCTTAAAGCGAGTACTGCGGCACTAGTACGAGGCCTAGAGTACACGTTAAGAGACATGGAAAAGCACGTAGATGATACTCTCATAACATCCGAGTCAAATAAACAACACCCTAGACATCCAGAAGAATTACTTAACAGATTGGAGGACCCTGGAATCACGTTGAATCTAGAAAAATCCCACTTTTTCCAAAAGGAGAATAAGTTCTTAGGATTTATCCTGACAACGGTGGGTATTTGCCCGGATCCAGAAAAACTCAAGGCCATACAGAAATTCCCTACACCAAAAAACATTAAACAGCTACGAGGTTTTCTTGGACTTATCAATTTCTACTCTAAATTCAGCCAACAACATGCAGAAAAAATTGTACCACTCCTAAGACTTGTAAAAAAGGGCGTAAAGTGGAACTGGAACTCAGACACCCAGAAAAGATTTGAACTAATAAAAGATCTTTTTTATAAATTCGCACTGCCACACTTTCCTGATCCAAAAGAAAAGTTGTACCTAGAGACCGATGCGAGTGATTACGCTTTGGGATCAGCTTTAGACCAAAAGACAAAAGCAGGAAACAAGGAAGTAATATCACTAGCCAGCAGGACTTTAAAGGGATCAGAATTGTCTTACTTTACAACTGAAAAGGAACTCCTGGCCTTAGTCTGGGCATTGCAGAAGTTTCAGACGTACCCAGCTGAAGCTGATATAATCAACAAAACTAACAATATGGCTCTTACCTTTCTAAAGACGTGTTGCTTTGGAAATGTTCGAGTCACGCGATGGATGCTAACTATTCAGGATTATCGTATCACAATTGAACACTGCCCAGGAAAGGAAAACATTGTTGCAGATACACTCAGCAGAGTACAGCCTGGAAGAGATTCGGAGAAGGAGAAAGGGCCATCTATTATAATTTTACACAGCCCCAAGTGTGAGAACATAAAGATGCTAAAAAGAAAGAATCAAAAAGATCAAATCAGATAGAAATAAAAGAAGCTTAAAAACACATCGAAGAAAGGCAGAACCCTAGACATTCTCAAGCCAGTCAGACACCAGGATTAGACCATAAAATAATAGAAAACTACCAACAATAGAAATAAGTAGAACCAGGCCTTCTGATCCAGGAGTAAGAAAGAATATATCCAGCACCAAACAACACAAGGCTAGGAAACTAAAAGGAGTAGACATCGAACAGACGACACATGTAGAAACTATGTAAATATCTAAACCATAACTTCATAACTATATTAGTTGCATACATTCGATAAGACCCTGCTACGTAAAGAAATATCTTAGTATTTGAGTTGAAATTTTACAAAATTCAGGATTCCTATATATTCAGAAATAAAAATTTCAACCCAAATGGGGGGCTGTTGTAAGGTAAATATGTATCCCCTTACAATTGGATACCCGTAATACCCAGCCAGTTAGCGAGCACAGCATCTAGGCGCCACGTTAAGCGCACCCGCGAGTGAGCCACCCTCACTAGGGAATTGTTGCGGGAGTATACGCGGGACAACTCGCCTTTAAAAAGTAGATGCTGAGCGTGAAATGGCATTGGGGAGCTCGCTGGCGAGCGAGGGCGTTTCAGATCTACACTGGGCGCGGGGCCGGGTATTGCATTCTTAGTTCCTGGTGTTAGCGAGATCTCGATTCTGACTCCTTGGCATGGACAGATTGGTTGCACCATTCTGATCTGATGTAATAGGTCAGAATCAAGGCGCTCTCTCTCTCTCATTGAAAGAGATTATAGGGATTTAGCTGCGTAAACTCGCCGAACGGTTTCTCACAAAGGCTAAGGAGAGTCAAACTGTCTTTCTTGAGTTGATTTTATCAAGTAAACATTTGTCTGATCTAAAGTGGAAATCTGAAAGTTTAAAACACTTGATGAATTCCTCAGCCATGTAAGGAACAGCTCGAGTCGATTCTTTTTATCCTCGCTGAACCAAAAGCTGTAGAACCGCGCTGACTATCTCTAATCATTTATGAGTCACGAGCACTCGCTATCCTCCACGAATTTTGTTATAGAAGTACTCTCTTTATATAAAAAAGCGATAGACCATAGAGTCTTATTTAAACCTCGAATAGTAGGAATCTTCAGACCATAGAGACTTATTTTATCCTCGATAGTAAGAATTGTCAGAAATACATATACGATATGTATACAAGTTTTGAATAAAAAAGTTTGGATAATAATTAACAAACAATATTTTGTCTTTGTTTCTTCTCCCGAGTTAGACTCGCGCATTTTAGAGTTCCGTAGAACCTTTCATAGTTGAATTTTCAACCAAAAAAAGTTTTGTATTTAATTTTGAAGTGAAGGATTTTGAGCAGGCGAATTTGATAATAATTTCGCTGTTATTTTTTTGTCTGCATAGTCTATATTAAATATTTTCTAAATATTGATTCAGAATTATGAAAGAAATGCTCTCTGCAGCTAGCTCTAGTTTAACTTTCTTTGGCATCAAAATATGAGTTTTCGAAAATAAGTAAATTTTCTGCGAAATTAGTTGAATTTTCCACCCAAAAAAACTAATTCTCTACAAAAAATTTCATTTCCATCTAAAAAGGATGTCTTTTGAACATTAGAATATATCTCTTTTGACATAATTGCTTATGATTATGGTTATATAAATAAATAAATAAACTTAAATACGCCTTTTTTTCGAAAGAATTTATTTTTGAAGACTCTATTCAACATGATAAACTAAGACCCCTATTTGGGAGTTTTTGGGGCGGCTGATTACGAATCTGAATTCAAAATTTGGAAATATTCAAATTCAAGATAGTGGATTGAAGATTGCTGTTTTAAAATTTGGAAAAAAGATATGCGAGCCTGAAAATCCATATTGGGGGCTTATGGCGTCGCTTATTACGAATCTGAATTCAGAATTTGAAAATATTAAAAATAAGATGGCGAATTCAAGAGAGCGTTTCCACAATTTTTAACAGAGTTATGCGAGCTTCAAAATCTATACTCGTCGGGATTGAGGATAGCTTATTACGAATCTAAGGTCAGAATTTAGAAATATTCAAATTCAAGATGGCGGATTAAAGATGACGATTCCAAAACTTTGAAAAGAGATTTACTAGCGATCGTAATCAGTGACCCCGAAAACCACTGAGTATAGATTTAGAAGCTCATATATCTCTTTTTTTACAACATTTTGAAATCGCTGTCTTGAATTAGAAATTTAAAAATTCTTACTTCAGATTCGTAATCAGCGACCCTAAAAAGCCCGAAGTACAGATTTTCAAGCTCATATATCTCTTTTTTTAATTTTGAAATCGCCATCTTGAATTCGCCAAGTTGAAATAAAAATTTCTAAATTCTTACTTCAAAGTCGAAATCAGCGAACCGAAAAACCCTCGAGCAGAGATTTTCAAACTCATATATCTTTTTTTTAACATTTTTAAATTGCAAACTTGAATTAAAAATTTCAAGATTTTTACTTCGGACTCGTAATCAGCAACTCCAGAAAACACCAATTAGATATTTCCAACTTCATATGTCTCTTTTCTTTTATTTTGCAATCGCCATCTTGAATCCGCCAAATTAAAATAAAAATTTCCAACTTCTTACTTCAGATTAGTAATCAGCGACCCCCGATACCCCCAAGTAGAGATATTTCAGCTCACATATCTCTTTTTTTCAAAATTTTAAAATCGTAATCTTGAATCCGGCATCTGGGATTAAAAATTTCGAAATTCTGACTTCAGATTCGTCATCAGCGACCTCAAAAACACTGCACTTAGAATTTTTAAGTAAATTCACAAAACAGAAAAAATATGTGCAATAAAGGGTTAAATGTGTCAGAAGTTTCCGAAATTTTTTAAGAGTTTGGTAAATATATTATCTAATTTTCCACTGATAATTTCTTACTGCAGAATCATATCGCCTATTTAATAAATGGACCCCAGGAAGGATCAATAATGCTCCTGAACTTGCTGCTCGTTATTACCTAAGTTATATACGTAAAGGTAAAATTATCGAACTGATGCTAGGCTCTTGGAAAGTAGGACCACAGGTGGAAAATGGTCGCTAGTATGTCATTGGATTTATCGAAAATGGGCCAGAAGAAAAATTTTGTGCCCATTTGTTGACGAAAATCTAAAAATTAAATTACGCATAGACAATTATGGCTTATATACCGACGTACTTTTTCCAATATTGAAGAAGGATCCTGTGAATCATTTGTTTTTTATGAAATACAATCGAAATACTTGTGTATTCCAGATTAAAGAAAGACATATACCCCTTTTCGAGATCATTGATTGCTTCAGCTACACTGAAAAAAATTCGCATTCGTAGTGATAACTCTTTTTCATTATTTTATTTTAAAATAAAATTATTTTGATATTCAATAATATTGATAAAATTCAAAGCATTGGTGTACATATTCAATTTTAATAATGCTAATTTAGATAGAAATTTATTTTTAATTTTGATTGGTAATTATGCAAGACTCAAAAGTGATTTCATTCCTAAAATTATTAAATGCTTTCAAATGTAATATGTCTATAATTTTTTTTGCTGGTAATTTAAATTAATTAATCTACTTAAAATTAAACCGTCTTAAATTTTTCGAACCGTGAAACTTTTTTGAGAATCGGAAAATGAGTGGGAATTTTTTCCTCGATTGAAACGGTCACCCTGAAATTATTTTTGTGTAGTGTTCAAAGTTACAAAAAAGCATTCGAAATAAAGAATAATGATAAATATTCCTGCTAAATACATGGATTATATTTCTTCATAAAATACTATTTTGGATTTGATTAGATTGAAATGGGGTTTTAAAAAGTAAAAAATTTGGTAACCTGAACCTTATTTAATTTAAATTAGTGTAGAAACACATAATTGTATTTTGTTAACACACAATTTTCGTTTTGGATAACAGAAGTTTGAAGTTATAATGTAAGCTAAATAAGTTTTAGGCAACATATTTTCTAACATAAAAAAGTTAATCTAGCTAAAACGAAAAATTAATTTTTCCTTAATTAAAAACTAATTTCTTTATTTGACAGGAATCTGTGTGGTAATTTATAACTCCTTATTCTTAGTTGCTATCTGAAATATTTACCAAATAACCTTCCAAAATATCTTACAAAAAATGAGAAGGTTGAAGTGTAAATAATTGTTAATTAGATATATTAAGAATTATAAACTTTCATTTAAAGTCTACACGACTGAAAAGACTTTTTAAATTTGTAACGAAATATCATAATTAAAAATATATAAATGAATCGTTCAAAGTTATTAGTCGAATACTGATACCTTTTCAAAATTTTACTATTTAACTGAAGGAAAGTCAATTTTAAATTCAACGAAATTTACAAATTTCACAAAAGCATTAAACTTTAAATATTTTTAAAGCTGCTTCCAAATTTGTTAGCCCCTTGCCAAATTATTCTATAAAGGAAATGAAACAATTTGCTTTAAAAAAATTCAAGCAGGCACTAGGCATTCAAAATATAATTGTTTTAAATTTTCTATCGGAAGATATTTTTAAAATAAAAACAGTATACAATTATAATTTAAAATTCGAGTAACCTTGTTTTATATTTTTATGTTATTAATTGGCAATAATATGTTTCTCGCGTGCTTTGATAAAATTAAGTTTTTCAGTACAAGTTTTTCAATAAAAAATAAATATATGGAAGCATAAACTAAGGTTATAAGGTTAAAAATTGTTTAAAAATATAATTAATACGTTTTCTTAATAATTTCAAAAATGTGATGCGTTTTTGAGCAAAATTTAAGGAAAAGGATTTCAATGATATTCTTAAAAAGTTTATCAAGAATGCATTTTATTTTATAAAAGAACTATTAATAAGTATACAATTACACAGTTTTCAAATAAAATAATTAAGAATGCGAGGAATAAGTATTGAGAACTTTTTGAAATAAGTAATATATAAACTAGGGATCACTTTTTTCTACATATTTTAAATTATTATTTAGGACTTGCTATATAAAATTAAAAACAAAGTTGAAAAGTATTTTAATAGAATTAAATAAATCATAAAATATTTATTTTTTAATAAGGTTATTAAAGCGTTTTTAAACTCAAAAGTTTTTCATTTTTTTATTAGCTTTGGATAGTTTTTAAGCGGATTAAACTTTTAAGGAAAATATTTTAATCCCTTTGTGAAATAAGTGAAATTAAATCATTTGTTTACATATTCTAAATTGGTGTTTCAAGAAGCTATTCCATATTTAAAACTGAGTAAAAAAAGTTTGATATAAGAATTAGATAATTTGAAAGCTGTTTGTGTTATAAAAGTTTTCGCATAGCAGAACATTTTTTGTCATTGGTGTTATTGAAGCATTTTTGAACTTCTAACTTTTTTTTTTATTCATTACCTTTGGGTTGTTTTGAGCGTTCTAAATATTCAAAAACAAAAAGTATTGAGTCCCTTCCTAAATAACTGAAATTCATTTTGTTGATTTATATGTTTTACATTATTTTTTAAGAAGTGTTATTTTGCATAAAAAACTGATTTTTCTGGGCATTTTTTTGCTCATGAAGGTTATCCAAGCATTTTTTCAATTGAACTTTTTTATTGTTTATTCCTTTCAGATGTTTTGTAAAATTTTCAAATATTTTAAGAATAAAAATATCGAGCCTTTTTTTAAATGAGTAAAATTCAATTCTAAAACCTTTTTAAACAAAAAAATAGTATATTAAATTCTCTTACAAATTTTCAATTATCATTGCAATTATCATCAAAAAGATGATTTTATTAAAGAAAAATTGAGTTCAAAAACTTTTAGTTTGAAGATAGTTGAGGCTCCCCAAAAGACTTGGAACTGGCCGCAAGTCAGTTCAGATTAAAAAAAACTCATTTTCTTCTTTCGTTTTGAGAAAAATTGTTCAGTAGGAATGAGTTTGATTTGTCACAATCACAAAATTGTTTTTTCTCTTTCTTGGAGAATCATACTTAGACTGAAAATATTATGTTTCATCCATATTAATTAGGACTCGGGAGAAGGAAACCTAAAAAATAATGAATACAAGCAAAAAACACTCCCTTTAGTATTATGAGCGCGGACGGTAAAGAAAGACCTGTCGCTCATTGCATTGAAAGATGTTACATTTCATCAGAAGCATCACCAATTGTCTCAAAAAATATCCCTCGTGGAAAAACAATTTGAAACCAAAAATGTGCATCTTAATGCGATCTACAACTTTTCTGAAAATATTTTCCCAAAATTTGTGTATTGGCTGAGCTAAGCGTCGAAAATCTTGAGTTTCAATTTTTTTTTTCAAAAAAATCGATGTATTACTAATTTTTGCGAAATCTATCACTCACAGATAAAAATGTTTAAAACAAAAAAATGTATAACTTGACGAGCTATACAACTTTTATCAAAATATTGAGCAATATTGTGCGTATTGGCTTAAATAAAAACAAAAAGCCATGATTCTTATGATTTTTTCATGGAATTCGAGTATCACTAATTTTGGCGAAAATTATCACTCTTGCAAAAAAATGTTTGTTACAAAAAATTTGTTTGAATAAGCCGAAGCCATAAGAGATATTAGATAAATAGATATGTCTTTGAAAGATTACGGTCGATATTTAAACAATTAATATACAATATTTGAACTCAGTTTTTCAATTTTTAATTGTTAAATATTTTTTTTACAGATGTCCATTTTTCGTTCGATTTTTCATTGCGTGTTCATGATACTCATGAAGTTCGTGTTGAGAATTTCTGAAAATAAAACCGAGAATCCACCAAGAAACCAAATCAATAAACCACCATAAAATATTCCTTTTGCAATCTCAAAAAATATAAAAAATTTTCTAAAAAATTAAACAAAAAAGTTTATTTTTTGGGAAAAAATAAAAAATGGGAGAAAAAAATAAGAAGGCAACCCACCAAATCACCTTCCTTCTCTTTTTTATTTCTTTCGTCTTTTTAATTTTATTTTTATCAAATCACGAGATTTTTGAGTCTCGGGTGTTAGGAAGAGAGCATTGTAGTTTAATTTTTTGTTGCTGTCTGCTTGAAATTTCATTTGAATTTTTGTTTGTTTGTTTTGTGTGTATTTTTTTGGCTTGATACGGATGCATGAGATCATGTGAAAATAATAAATAACGAAATTTTCAAAAAAATAATTGTTATTATAAAATCCAATGGGTCATTCCACAAGAGATTGTCTGTACCACAAATATTCTATGTAGTAATTGTATGTTTTTCGAGAATTTTTTTTTCTCGCATCCTTGCCTTTTTTGCAGTTTTTGAGATTCTTAGGATGTAATTGTTTCAGTTCGTCAAGCTTATTTTACTCTTTTGAAAACGATGAAGAAAAATGAAAGGAGAATACAAAATGGTTAGGCTATTTGGACTTAAAACAAAATTAAAACACGACATTTCTTAAAAATATCTAGCTACATTTTTTTTCGTTAAAATTTTCAAGGCGATAGGTAATAATTATTTGAAGCCAAGTGAGTCTTAGTTTTTGTCGGAAGAACAGAGGAAAAGTAACCAGCTTTATATACAATAAAATAAAATTCTACTGATTTAAAGTAAAAAACAACAAAAAATACATTAAATGCGAGAACAGTAAGAGAAAATAGATTTTAGTTTCTCTATAAATACAAATATACCCTTGATTTAAGCTTTATGACAAGTTGACTGTATATTATCTATCACTTCTAAAATTGCTACGAAAAAAAAGGTCCACAATACAAATTTTCTTGTTAGATTTGGGATTTATTTTCATGAATTCTGCACATTAAAATATTTGGGGAAAATTATTTTGATATGCAAATTAAAGTTAATGCAATACTTATACTTTCGTGAAAATATTTTTGCAATTCAAATTATAAATTAAGCTAGACGGATTAAAATAATTATTACCTAAAATGTGTGATTCATACGTAAAATTTCTGTAGATGATATCTTATTTTTAATATTGTTAATGTCAATAAGAATTTTGAATTAGTGCTACACTTTTTTGTCGTGTCATAACCCACGAGGTACCTGCAACATGATTTAGCAGGAAACATTATTTATTTTTAATAGAAAACGGTTGATGAGGAATTGTATCTGTTTCAACTTTTATAACCAAATTCAGTTAATATTAGTTTTAACTAGTTAAAACGCGAGAATGTCAGTAACATCTGTTAAAACTAGTTTTAACTAGTCAAAACGCGGAGTGACGAAGCACTTTTGTGAAAACACGAACATCGATTGTTAAGCATGCGACTAACTTTCGACTTATTGTTTTCCACACCCTTAAATATTTTTCAAAATAAAACAGGATTTTAACAAAATTATTTAACATAACACACATTATATTTTTTTAGAATTGTCAATAATATCAGCCCATTTTCTAAAAAATGCTGCCTATCTTCCAAATGGACTGTTAACCTTCAATTTATCGTTTTCCACTTCTTTCCAGTTGCCGTATACATCTCACTAATAAATTACCTACATTTACTGTGTAAATAAATGTAGACCTATTTTTTCATCGAAAAATAACATCTTTTGCTGTTTTTTAACAATACCTACAAGTCATATTGCCAATACGTGAAATGTCATTTCTCCCGCTACATTTTACCTAAAAGTGTCAAATTACCTGCGGCGTTTTGCAGTATCACTTTGGATAGAAAGGAAAAATGATTTAGAGAATAGTATGTAAACTGAAATATTTTGCAGAATACTCTGTCTCGTTAAAATTCTTTAATTGTGTGTCCTTCATTTCAAGAAAATGAGGTTTCTATATATTATTCTGTGTTTCGTCGTAGTCATATTATCTAATCCTTTGGGTGAGTATAATAATATTTATAATTTAATATTAGATACTAGAAATTAGGTCAGTGGTTTAGATTTACAGAATTTCAGTGAGCTTAGAAAAAATATTATTAGTGATTTTATTAATGATTAAAAACTGAGAAAGATGCAAATGGTTGCGCAGGAAAGTGGTTTCTTTTCAATCGGTTTACGAAGCATTTTTCTACTACTTTTAAATACTTTTTACTTCTTTTAATATACGCGAAGCTCCATAAGGCAAGTAGTATTATAATTTTAAAAATCGGCCCGCGTGGCGAGCACACACTCTTCGGGCGCTGCGCGCGTAATTCATTATGTAACATATTTACATCGCGCTATGCGCTCAATCTTTGTATTGCCTGCATCTTTGTGCGCAGGCCTTTTAAAATTAAAGGTCAACATGGAGAGGGAAAGGGGGAAGGCGTACAAGCGAGGGCAGTAATGGTAGGACTGGTAACGTATAAGTTTTAAACTGTTTACAATAAGGATTGGATGGAAAGGGTTAAAGACGGGGTGGAAGACTTACTTGAAGAGAGGGATAAGGACGTGGCGGTACTGGGGGGGGGGTCTCTAATTTAATAATTGGGGAGAGGGGGCCTGTACCAGAAAGGGGAGAGCTTCAAAAGGAAATCAAACGATAAGAGAATGTATAAAGAGAGCTAGATTCTATAGATGGAGGATCAGAAGGAGACAGTAAAAGGGTATGTAAGGAAGAACGTATTTTGAAAGAAGAAGAAAGTAATAGTAAAGCTGTGGTGAGACAGGAAATATAAAATAATGAAGAGAAAGGTGAGAAGGAAGTACAGAAAGTGGAAGGAAGGAACTTCGAAAAGGGAAGTGTACGTAGAAATGAGGGGATTAGAACAGTGAGGGAGTTAGATGATGTGGAGTTAAATAACGAGAAAATAGAGAAGCTGATAAGAAAGTTGAAAATGTCTGAGGCAGCAGGGCTGGACGGAGTAGGGAAGGATGTGTGGCTGTCTGAAAAACAAGATGTATGAGTGAGGCTGAAACGGGTAGTGAAAAAGTATGAAGTGAGAGGAATTTCCAAGAGGATGGAGGAAGGGGTTATTATTATTATTATATATTCTGGGCTCAGACCGTCATAGCCCCTGACGCTTGGGTGATCCCATTGCATCCCCTTATAAGCCTTAAGCGTGGCCCCAAAGTGCTCTCTACAGAGAGAGGACCGCGGCCACGCTGTTGCCCGATATTTCAGACTCACTGATGCAGAAACTGCCTGTGAGTGTTACACGCTTACGCGCAATCGCGGGGCAGTGACAGAGAATATCAGTACCGGATACGGTATTGGAGACTTCCATGTCCTATAAACATTTCTGTCATGATTTTGACTTCCTTCCTCCCAAGCTTAAGAATTTCTTTTGTTCGATGAGGGTTTAGCTTTGAGCCCAAGAGTGTTTTAGCCTGTCTGTAGCCAGAGGCCGCATTCCACTCATTCTGAATTTCCTCGGTCAGCCAACTATTAATATCTTCCGTGACTAACCTACTGGAAATGCCTACAACTGGCTCAGGTCCAGTAAAATTTTCCTTTGTTGCTAGCTTTGCTAACCTGTTCGATATTCCATTGCCCCTGATGCCACTGTGTCCAGGGATCCAGAGCAAAGTGACTTGGTTTTCTGCCGCCAGCTTATTCAGTGCCTCGAAGCACTTCCATATTAGCAGCGACGTAGTCGTCATTCCATTCAGAGCCGTGATAGCAGCCCTGCTATCTGAGCAGATACGAATGTTTCTTTTCCCGCCGTACTCCATTGCCTTATAGGTGCACTGGAGCAAGGTCATAATCTCAGATTGTAGAACTGTTACGTAGGACCCCATCGCAATTCTGAAGCTTATTCCGTTCCTTCTACAGTATACACCTGCTCCAGCGTTCTCTTTGTTCCTGGAGCGATCTGTAAACCAGGTGTCTTCGTCACTGGGCAGGTGTGCCTCATCTTTAGCCATTCCTCTATTGAGGATAGACTAAACCGGTATTTTTTGTCGAGGAGGTAGTAGCATTACTGTCGAGATACTACCATCGTTTACCATATTAAGTCTCCAGGCCGCTTTCGCAGCCGCGGCTTTTATGGTAAGATATAGTGGCTCCAATCCTATTAGTGCTCCCAGGGCCATCGTGGGTGTCGACTTCGAGGCATCAGTGATACCTTTCAGAATCAGTGCCCTGATTCTTTCCAGCCGGGACTTCCCAGCGGAAAGTTCGACCCTGGTCCACCAGACGACTGCCAATACTTGTAGTTCTCCACTTGTACCTTCTGGTGAACACAAGTGCATCTGTCTTAGTCGGATTGATTGATAGTCCAGTCCCCTCACACCATTTATCAACTATTTTTAGTGCTTGTTGCATTACTCCGAAGAGCGCATCCAGATTCTCGCCGCGCACCATAACTCGTATATCGTCTGCATAGCCTATGACGTGGAAGCCCTGAACCGTGAGTAGATAAAGCAACTCATCCACTTCCAGGACAACAGCAAGGGTGATAGAACGCCCCCCTGCGGACATACTGAGTCGACGGTTCCACAAAAAGTGGTGTCACTTTATGCTGCAATTGTCCTTCAATTAGGTCAACTGCAGTGATCAGGGCCGTCTCGGTCAAATGACTAGCCCTATAGGCGTGTTGTTGCTTGTGAAGAGGATTATTTGACAAGAACTTATCGTGGATATATCTGTCCACGATTCTTTCTACTGTTTTCAGTAGAAAAGATATGAGGCTAATAGGTCGGAAATCCTTGGGTGAAGTATAACAGATCCTGACAGCCTTCTAAATAAAGACTACTCTCGCATCCCTCCATATCGCCGGAACATAACCCAACGTCAGACTAACCTTAGCAAGTCTCACCAAAGGCCTAATGATGATCTCACCAGCTCTCTGTAAGAGAACTGGATATATACAATCCGGTCCGGGAGACTTGTGAGGACTGAAGGATTTCAGGGCCAGCCTGACCCAGGCTGGGGTCACAATCTCGTTGGCTAGCCGTCATTTCGGGGCTAATTGGACCACAGGCGATTTTTATTGCCTCAGAGGTGCCGTTCCTAAATCTCTAACTTTTTGAAGCTCGGAAAATGTACCTTGATCAGGTGAGCCAAGGTATCACCGTCTGACTGCGGGTATCCGCCGTCGGGAAATTTTAGAGTCCCAAAAATAGCATCCGGATTTCGAAAAATCAGCTTGTCCAGTCTGTCCACCTCTGCTCCCTTCTCGATATCAGTACAAAAGTCGGTCCAGCTTTCACGCTTTGCCTTGTGTATTGCACTCCTATACTCATCCCTCGTCGATGTGAATGAAGTCCACAGTTCCTTCGTTTTGCTAGAACTGGCACTTCTGGACCTCTCTCTGGTTTGCATGCGAAACTCTTCGAGTTTCGAGTTCCACCAGTGTGTCTCTCCAGCCTTTCTGACTTTCGAAGGCCGGCAATTACTTTCATAAATGGATTTGATGGCTTCCGTGAAAAACTGGACTGCCATCTCCAGGGCATCCACGTCTCTAATTGACCTGTGCATCCCTGAAAGTGCATTTCTTAGCTCTGTGGAAAACTGACCCTCCTCCGTTTTTCTTAGATTTCTGACCCATTTAGGGCTGGTGGGCACAGCAGATTCCAACACGAACTTTATTAGTGAGTGATCTGTGAGAGTGGGCTCGTCTGAGACTCTTCGCTTCTTGATGTTATCTGTGAAACTGCCGGTACATAGAGTGATGTCAATGACTTTCTCCCTGACCGAATTATGAAACGTCGGGGTGTTTCCCGTACTAAGAATATCTAAATCGGTAGTAATTATGTGTTCCAATAGGTCCTTACCTCTCGAGTTGACGCCCGTGCTACCCCACAGGGTATGGTGAGATTTAGCATTGCACCCCAACAGAAGAGGAAGATCACTTACCTTGCAGTATTCCAACAGTGTACTAGTACCTTCACAGTATGCATGCCCTTGGATTGGACGCCTTGTGGTCCCTGTAACAAAAATCATCCCCCCCCCCCTAAGCACCTGATGGTATCTCGAAATAGCCAGGGTTCCTGGATTATTGAGATACCTGTGTGTCTCACAGCCACGCCCCTCTGCAAAATTACAGAGGCGCTTTTGCTGTGATGCAAGTTAATCTGGGTAATGGGTAGACCGGGAGCAGTCATTTAGGTCTGGCCTTGATCTTCCTATTCACCGACAGGCCTTTCCCGCCCCTGACGGGAGAGGCAGATCAATTAAAGAGGAATTACGCCAATGGATACGGCGTACAAGATATACGTGATGGTGTTGGTAGATAGGCTGCGTAAGGATTTTGGGGGGAAATGAATATTTTCGGAGACGCAGGCGGGATTTAGGGAGGGAAGGAGTACAATTGACAATATTTAAGTTTTGCAGCATGAAGTGGATAGAGAACTGGCCAAAAAGGGTGCTGAAGTGTACGCGTTTTATGTACAACTAAAAGGCGCTTTCGCTCCAGTGGATAAGGGAAGGTTGTGGGTGGCAATAGAAGAGAGGTGAGTGGAGAGAGGCCTGATCGATAGGCTACGGAAGATATATGAGGAGACAGAAGATAGGGTGAGAGTAGGCAAGGGAATCTATAAGAGATTCTGGATACATCGGGGGTTGAGGCAAGGTTCTCACTAGGAATAGTTAGGGTAGGAGCATCAGGATGTGGTCACTCGCATATGTAGATGACAAAAATAAGTTAGATTGAAATGTGAAAAAGTAAAAGGTTATAGTGTTCATTAAAGGAGGTGAGGGAGATAAGGGAGGAAAGTGAAAATTGAAGAAAAAATTGGTACAGAAAATGAAAGGTGGTTGTACGTGGGCTTACTATTTTGGAGAAATGGGGTAGTGGATAATCATATAAAAGACAGAGTGAGAAATGCAAGTGTGGTAATAAGAAAGGTTTGGCGGATGGAAAAGAGGTTGTTCGCAGATGATTTTGTAAGGTTAATGAAATTTTTTAATTCGCTATTGATAAGAGTCCGATTTCACGGAGTGGAGGAGTGAGAAGGAAGGTGCTTGAGCAGGTAAATGTGATACAGAAGACGTATGTAAAGTGGACAGTGGGTTTAGGGAGAGTTGGTGGAAGAAGGATAAGAGGCGTAAGGGCGCGTATATGGTTTCAGAAAGAGAACGGTATCATAAAACGAATGGATCGCAGAAGAATAAAGTTAGCATTTATTTAAATGTCACATCAAACCAAAAAATTATTATGAAATATTGCATTTGAACTTGTGGCATTTTCTATAAATTTCATTTGTTTATTATCAATGTTTATTTTACGATTTAAACCAAAAAATAGGCACCCTAGCGTAAAGTGGGTACAAGAAAATTGATAGATATAATTTAGGCGACAAATTTTAGAAGTTTGAATGTTATAAAAGCACAATTTTTTCATTTATGTGTTTTCGTACCCTGCATCTTTCTCCAAAGATTTGACGTTTTTATTGTGAGCGTTATTATTCACGATTAAAACAAAAAATGTACATACTATAAAAAAATGATTTATAAGAAATTTGTAGATAATTTTTGGTTAACAAATTTTGCATATTTATTTTTTTCTTAGCTTTTGTCGTTTATCTACAATTTTAATTTTTGTATTTAATGTTTTTTTTACAAATAAAACAAAAAATACGCGTCCTGTCAAAAAGTGAATGACAAATTTGTAGATATTTTCTAGATGGAAAATTTGTATTTATTCATATTTTGTCATATCTTTCATAGTTCGACCGCAAAATAGAATTACTAATTTTTCATTATTTTTTGTGCCATTAAAATTTTAATTTTCAATTTTTTGAAAAAATTCAAAACGTTGTTGTAATTATCATTTAGGGCTTTGAATAAGTAACGCTTCTTTTTTCTGGACACTTTTCATATCTTACGTTATATAGCTTAAAATTTTTATTTTCATTTTTTTTAAATTTTGTAAATACTATAACTCTGGTAATTTCTTTTTATCAAAAAGAAATCATTAGGAGAAAATGTTTGTCTTTTCGAATACTATGAACAACCATACAGAGAGTCCCTGCATTTTACAAAAATGTTCTAAAAAATGTACAAAGTGCGCTTACTTTTTGAATTTTTATCCAAAATGGCTAGCTAACGAACTTGAATTTCAGTTTTTGACACTTGAAGTTTGTACCCAAGGAAAATCGCACAGATTCATTTTTTTTAATTAATCATGCTCACAGGCTTACGTACATACAGACAGTCACATTTTTGAAAACAGACAATAGGAAATATTTGGGCAGAAACCTCTAGTCCTTCTATGAACATTAATCGTAGGTTTCTCACTCGAAGAGCATTAACGACAGTCAAAGTGCAGCTCAATCTCTTTAGTCAGATATTTCCTACAAAACTAAAAAATTGCAGAGCATTTTTAATATATGAAAAAAATGTAGAAGTGTTAGCAATTTTTATAAGTATTTCTTATTAATGTGAAAAAGCCTTGTGACCGCCTGGGCGTTCGAAGCAGTGCTCACAATTTTGGGAACTTTTTGAACTACGCTTGCGTCGCGCCAGATGCCCGATTGGTCACTGTTAACGCGCGAATTTCAAATTACATAAATATTCAAATTTAATATGTATGATAAATAATTATAACGAAGTGCATCAAAAGTAATTTTTCAATCCTAAAATAAAATTAGTGAGTAACGGATAAAAAAATATTGTAATTTTATTGCGAAACACGTTATGGATTCTATATACAGAAAAAACAAAATTCCTAATTTATTTTTAGTAATTTTCGTAATTTTAATTAAAGCCACGTTGTTAAGAATAAAAAAAAGAATCAATGTAGAAACTAGACAGAGACAAGATTTATCAGTGTGATAAAAGAAAATGTTTCCTTTCTCTGAACTCAGAATTCATCACGCCTCCTTAATTAAAATGGAATTATTGTTTATATGCAACTACAAAAACTTATTTTAGGTTTAGGAAATTACAATTTATGCATTTCTAATCATTATTTATCAGGAATATTAAATTTCAAGCTTGATACAATTTAAAATCAGCGCGCCAACAGTAACCAAGTGGGTTATCGGCGTGACGTAAACGCAGTTCAAAACTTCTCAAAATTTGGAGCACTGGTTCGAAGAAATTTCCTCCACATTTGCTGCGGAAGTTTAAAGTTATCTAATATTGCAGTTGGTGTTGCCGTTTGTAAATACAATTGTGTAATAAAAGCCAAAATTTGCTTTTCACGATACCAAGTATTCGCAAGTTGTTCTCTGATAAAAATCTTCGGTTCAGACTTTTAAACTGGCAGAAGCAGCAGTGGGTAGGAATGTGAAGTTTTTTGAAACTTTATCCTGATGAAAAATTTGATGAAACATTAGGAGTCTCGTGAAAAATTTGAATGTTTTAAATATGGCTGCGAAAAAATTAGAACTCAGAAAAGAAAACCCTAACCTGACGCTAGAGACCAAATCGATCTGCGCATGCGCTTGAGAAATTTTCTTCCGCTATGGCCATTTTGACCTTAGTTTTGGAAGTTGCATTATAAATTAATTATTTTATTCCGAGTAAATAATACGTGCTGTTAAATAAAAGAATGTTGAAAATTAGGTAAATATTATTTCAATTAGGTTGCTTGCTACCAACTATTTAGTCTAATATCGGAAAGCATACAACTGTTTTTTCAGGTGTTTAGGTGGATGACAGTGCAGGTCAGCACTTTACAACTCTCAAAATGAGTCAAAATTAAGTCTAAAAATAATAATTGTTCCTAGAGGCCCAGATGTGCAACTAAATTCAAAATGATAAATGTCAAACTAAAAATCCTCATTTTGAGAGCAATGAATTGAGAGCTGCCAATCCAATCTGTAAATTCTATTTCAAGTCATCATGCTAACAAAATAAAAACCTACAGAAACACAAAACAACACATAGCCACACAGATAGAAAGACAGTGACACATTCGTAAAATTTGTTGTTTTTTTTATTCAGATGGTGTCAAAAAATGGACAATTTCCAAGAACGGACAAAAAATGTGACATTTATAAATAGGATGCCAAATCTCTAAGTTAACTGTTTAGTCAAAAATAGAGACTCGGCGAAGATAAAGTTATGTAAAGAAGAATGTGTTTTTCTGTAACCCTGATTCAAATGTAGAACATATGTTAAAATAATTTGTCAGATGCCATTATGGTCTATTTGAAAACATATACGCCATAACAGAAAATAAAAAACATTGAGCAAAAATCTCTTAACATTCTATGAACATTGACCGTAGATTTAAAGTGCAGATCAAGTTCGTTGATCGCATATCTTTGAAAAAAATAAAAACAATTTGTAGCATGCTTAAAATTCGAAACAAATTTTATTGAAAAGTTCTAGAAATTTTTGTTAATATTTCTTATTCGCTGGAAAGGGACTTGCAAATTATCTAATGTCATTTTATTTCAAATGAAAATTGCCCGCTGCGCCGGAAATTTGTTTTGCGCTTCGCTCTCGATGATTCATTCACCTCGAGCTACGCGCTTGGTCTTTGTGTTTACCTGACATTTTTGAGCGAATCTTTCAAAATTAAAATTTAAGGCATAGACAAGTGTCCTTTGGTGATAGTAAAATCTTTTCTGTTAAAGCTCATTGGGCCTTAACGAACACATTCTTCTCACGTATCTTATGCTTCTCACATGATTTCTTTGAAAATTCGAACTTTTCTATATATTATGTTTAAATTTATTCTATCAACTGTTTACTGTATTCATTTCTGCACACAGGTCTCGGAATATTTATTCAGATATTGCAAAATAAAGTACAAATCTTATTTTTAATGATTACTTTCATATTTGTTTCTTATTTTGCATTGAATTTTATTTGTAGACACCCTGAAAAAAGTATATCATTTAAATATATCTATATTATTACGATTCATAATATATGCATTAGTACTGGGAAAAAAGTATTTTCATTGCCTTGCTTTTACCGTTAAAACAAATGCGCATTCTATTGAAATAAAAATTGTTATTTAACATTTTATTGCCACTTGTTTCGTTTTTCCATGAATTTAATTTGTTTATATTCAGTCTGGATGTAATTCAGGTGGGAAATGTTGTTAAATAAAGGTTTATTGCATCTTGTGTCATTTTTCCAAAAAGTTTATTTATTACGTTTAATATATTTTTATAACCAGAGTTTATTACAAACTTGTTGATATGTTTGTGTTAAACAACTTTTGTCTTTCACTTTTGTTTGTCTTCTATATTGTGTTGCGTTTTCAAATTTGAAAAAAAAAAATTTTAATTTTGTTTTAAGCGATTGAAAGATAATCGACTCGTCCTATTTAGAAATGATTAATTGAAAATTTATAGATCTTTTTTTGGTAAAGAACTTTTGTCTGTTAATTTTAGTTTTGACCGTATGTCGTTTTTTAAAAAATTAAATTTTTCAAAGTTTTTAATCCTATTTTTTACGATTGAAAGAAAATCTGCGTGTCCTTTCAAGAATTATTTATGACAAATTAGAATGAGTTTCCAATATTTTTTGGAAGAGTAACATTTTCTTTTTTTAGAGCTTGTGTCGTTTGTCCAAAACTTTATTTTTTTCATTTTTGATGTTGTTTTTTACGAAACAAAAACAAAAACAAAGCAACATATAGAAAAGTGATTGATGCCAAATTTGTAGATCTTTTCAGGGCACGCAATTTTTGTTCATTCTTTTTTTGTATCTTGTATAGCTTGACCGTAAAATAGAATTTTGGATTTTTCATTACTATTTGTTGATTCAAAATTTGAATATTTCACTTTTGGACAAAATTCAAAAAGCTGTCATGATAATCTTGTAGGGGCCTTATAGATAAAATTTTTTCTTATCTGGATTTTTTTTTTCATGTCATGCATTGTCTGGCTTCAAATGTTCATCTATTTTTTATTTTGTAAAAGCTATAACTCTGATCATTTTTATATCTTCAAATAAATGGTCTCAAATATTTTTTAATGCGTTTACTTTTTAAATTTTTATCCAAAGTAGCTGGTTCTGGGAATGGTTATTCATTTTAGGCCTTAAAAAAGTGTGCCAAAGCAGAATCCAATCTAATGAATCTTTTGATAGTTATCGTGCCAACACGATCTAGAATAGAAACAAACCTTCACCTTTATCAAAGTCGTTTTACTGACTTAGGGGGCCTCAGAACGTTGAGATTTGATGAAAACCGAAAAGGTGAAATTTTTCTTGAAACCAGTACCTTCTGGTTAGGATGAAAATTCAAAAATTGAAAAGTCTTTTGCATTTCAGGATTTTTAAAATTGCAAAACAGAGAAAATATTTCTCTGATAAATTAAGAAATTTAATTTAAAACTCTCCCTAAAATAAAAAAAAAATTTTTTTCAATATAATAGAATAAAGAAGATTCTAGTTGAGAAGAGAGTAGAGATACAGAGTAGAGAGTGAACAAGAGAATATAACAGAACAGAATATAATATGGTAAAATGTAAAATAATATAATATTATATAATAGAACATAATAGAACAGAACAGAAACGAACAGAACAGAACTGAACATAACAGAATATAATAGAATAGAATAGAATAGAATGAAATTGAATGGGGGGGGGGGTCAAATCGAATTGAATTGAGTGAATTGGAATAGAATGGAAAATAATAAAATAATTTGCAGTGAATTAGAATTGATTAGAGTGGGTTAGATTAAAGTAGAGTAGACTAGATTTCGATTGAATGAGATTGGATTGGATGACTTGGAGGGGACTGGAGTGGCCTGGACTGGAGTTGATTGGAGTGACGTAGCTTCGTTTAAAATCAATGGAAATGGATTGGAGTGGCTGGAAGTGAATTGGATTGGAGGAAATTGGGTTGAAATCGAGTGTAGTTGGTTAAATTGGAGTTTATTGTAATGGAGTGGATTGGTTTGAAGTGGATTAGAATTAAATGGATTGGAGTGTATTTGATTGCAATTATTTGGATTGAATAATATTTTATTGAAATGAATTGGACTGGACTGCGATAAATTTGATTAGTGTGGATTAGAATTGGATTGGAGTGGATTAAGATTGAGTGCACTGGATTAAAATGAATTGCATTGGAGTGTATTAAATTAATTGCATTGAATCGGATTAAAATTAATTTAATATCCTCTCGGGTTCTAAAATTAGAAATCTATGTAACCTATTTGCACTTATGATCAACTATTGTGATTAAAAATATATTGTGACACTCGCCCCTGGGTGGAACTTTGCCTCGTCTGAATTGCAGTAAGCGTCTCGTATCGGCTACGCCTCGACACCGACTCGTACTGCAACTTTTTCAGTCTCCCAAAAAAGTGCCACTTATGGTCCTTGCATCACAAATAATTTTTATAATAAGACTCTTAGTTTTTATTTTATTTATACAAAATGACAGTTGAAATAAAAGGGTTAACCCAAAAAGGAATTACAAAATCTTGGTATTAACTTTTAGACAGAAGGAGTAGATTTTCTCTCAATCGCGAAAAGTAGGAATAAATTAAAAATTAAATTTGGTTGAAAAACGACAGGTGACGAAACAAATGGAAAGTCCAAAGTTGTTTAAAAAAATTGTCCACAAATTCGTTGTAAGCTATTGTTATAAAAATATATTTAAATTTTAAAAAATTAGCTTTTAGAAAAAATGATTCAAGCAGAATAACGTTTTATTTAACAGCATTTTTTGCCCAAATTATATCTACCATACAAAATTTGAACCGTAAAAAATTATATTGGAAAATTATCTCTGAAAAATATTAAATTAAAAGTAACGTTTCCAGCATAGTAGGTTAACAAAAACGAAATTTCCTGATTTTAAGTATTTCAAAGCTGAAACGCCTTCATTGAAGCCATCTCAGAAAAATAATCAATATGACAGCAAATATTGCAGCACAGTGGTTCAAAAATTATATTTCATAATTTTGTTCTCATTTTTACATTCTCATCAGAGAAGGTTTTAGATT
Organism: Belonocnema kinseyi; assembly: GCF_010883055.1. Lineage (NCBI taxonomy): Eukaryota > Metazoa > Arthropoda > Insecta > Hymenoptera > Cynipidae > Belonocnema > Belonocnema kinseyi. The sequence continues at coordinate 119,458,642 of NC_046659.1, read as the reverse complement.
TGTACAAAATTAATCAACCCCCTCCCTTTTTGTGAATTTCCCACGTTTAGAGACCCCTTGAACCAGAAAAACAGTTTTTTACTAATGTTTCCGTCTGTCACGATATGAAAAAAATGTCAGAGAAAGAGATTTTTCTGGGAAATTAAAAATTCGAATTTTGATTGCACAAAAAACATAAAAAATATAACATTCTAGTTTTTTTTTTAAGCCAGAAAAAGGATAAAAATTAGTTATTCATCATTTTTAGATAGGATACGTAGTTTTTGTTCTGTTCGTGAAAAATAAAACAATTAAAATTTAAAAATTAACTTTTTGGACAAACGAAACATGCAATGGGAAAAATGAAAAGGCAATAATTGTTCATCCAAAACAAAACAAAACTCATACAAAATTGTCATTAATAATTTTATGATGGGTCGCATAGTTTTGGTTAATTTTGGAATAATCAAATTAAATAAAAATTAATTATTTGGAAAAAGGCACAAGATATCAATTAATAGACAAAAGTTTATCACCAAAAAGGATTTAAAATTTTTTTAGCAGTAATTGTTGTAAAGGACGAACAGATTTTCTTTTAATCGATAAAAAGGAAATTAAGAATAAGGCACTGGCCTTATTACTGAATCATTACCCTTAAGAAGTAAAGAGTCAGAGCCGCCTGAAACGTTTCTAACTGAAAGGTATAATATTGCGCAATATACTCGACTGAGTAAGCGCGCACTGCGGCTTTTCCGAGAACTGAATCGCAACCGTCTTCCATCCTGCGCTCTGAGAAACTTCTTGGACTAGCAGTGCTAGGAATTACAATACTAGACCAGCTTCTATGGGACCTGAAGTGAAGAATTTTCAGGGTAGCTACAAATTAAATTTAATGCAACTTAAAAAACAAATATAAAAATTAATCATAAAAAAGCAAAATTTTACTTTATTTTGTAATATCTGAATATTGTCCAGGACAAAAATTTGAAGAAAATTTTGTACAAAATCGTGTACGAAACACGAGATGCGCGATAAGAATACTTTCGTTGAAGCCAAAGGAGCTTTAACAAAAGAGAATTCACAGTCAAAAAATTGAAGACAAAAACGAATTTTATTTTGGTATGCAGACATATATTCTAAGATCTTAAATTTAAACTATCCCTGTCAGGATTCTCACTCATAAAAACTCTTATAGCTTAGTCGTCTAATAAATCAAATTTTGCGCAGTTTTCAATCTTTGATGAATATCGCGATTTCGCCTAGAGTGGGTGCCATTTTATGAAATCGCACCCACTCCCTGAAATGATTTCGTAGATCAATTAATGTGATAATACAATAATTAACTTCTGACTCATACTTTCTTTTTGCAGAATCACTATCGGAAGAGCCAAGCGGGCCCGGAGGAAAAAAAGTCCGTACTGCTAAGGCAGTGGAAATTCCCGAATTAAAATACAAGAGTTGTGCATCTAAGAAGAAAGTTCTACAACTAAAGCCAGGTGCTTGGAGTGTAGCAACTGTAATAAAAAATGGTCACGAGTACATAGTTGGATATCTCGAAAAGAAAAAAAAGAAGAAAACGACATTGTGTCCATTCGTTTTAGGAGACCGTTTAATTCAAATTCGTATATCTGGGAACTATGCCCAGTGGTATAGTGATCTGCCGAAGGACAAAACTGAACTTAAGAAAAGTTTCTGTAAAAAATACAAAGATCCCAAACATACTCGTTCTGCCAATGTAATAGGCGGGCACAAACTTCCACTTATCGTGGACAAACTTGATCCATCTAAACCCCCCAATCAAAATAAAACTTAATCATTCTTGACATATATAATATGTCTAAATTTTAGTCTTTTTTCACAACATTATTCTCTGTGTATGTTACTGAAATAGTTTATGAATATTGTGTAAACAATTGCGTACTATACAATTAAAAAAAATTTCTTTGGAAATTTTTCCCAATAATATGATGCATATTATATCTTAATGATACATTATTGAGAAAAATAAAAAATATTTGGAAAAAAGGGCTTCAAAAATATTTATTTACTTTTTGAAATTCTAGTTATTCCTGATTATGTTTTCAGTTTTGGTAATTATCATCTCGGGGTCATCACTTAGCTTTTCTATGTTCTACCCCAAACGTAAACTTTTAAAAAATTGTACAGTTAAAAAGTGGGATGTGAAAAGTCAACGGATTATATACCCTCTCCAAGACCCCTTTATACCCCTTTAAAAAACGTAACAAAATATTTCTCCCCCTCTCCCATTACCTTACTGTAAGTAATTTTTAGTTTAACAAAGTTTTTATTTTCCTTTATTATTATTATTATTCAAATACCAGCATTTTATTCTTGTGATATTTTGAAGATATTATCAGTTATAAACCAAATAAAACTGTTTTTCAGATAGAAATTTCAAATTTTGAAATTTATAAATTTATTTTCAACAACCAAATTTCATAGTTTATATATAAATAAAAAATGCAATTCATTCAAAAAAAGAATGAATAATTTTAAATCCAAAAAGACGAATTTTCAACAAATAAGGAATTTTCATTTAAAGAAATATAAGTTCATTGCAAATGTTGAACCTTCAAGCCAATAGAAGAATTTTTTCTAGATAGATTGAAATTTAAAACCAAAATATGACTGTTCAGCCAAAAAAAAAAAAAATTTCCACGAAACTACTGCACTTTTGCTTAACAAACATGAAATTTCAAACCGAAAAATGACTTTTTTACCAAACAAGAAGAATTTCAAACTAGAAAAGAGCATTCTTAAAAAAATGGAACAAAGGCCAACGTGTAAAAAATAGACAAAAGTTGTTCAACCGAAAAAGTGGAACTAGTATTTCAATGATGATTTTTTGATTTGTTGAAAATACGTATCCTTGGTTAAAATTTGATATCTTTTTGCTAAAAATTCATATTTTGCTAGTGAACGAGTGTTGTTGGTCTTTAAATTTCCTTTTTTTGTAAAAAAAATTAAAATGAAACTGTTTGTCTGAAATTTAATATTTTTTTTATAGTAAAGGAAACAAAAATTTAGCGTTTTGCAGAAAATTAGTCGTTTGACTTGAAAGTATAACCTCCGGATGAACCTATTTTTCTTTTTTGACAATAATTGATTTTTTTGTATATATTTTGGTTAAAATAAATTAATTTTCAATTTTTAAGTTTAAATTATTATTTTTTTGTTTAAAAAGAATACTATGTTAAAAATATTACACTATTGAAATGCTGGAAATTTTCATAATAATTAGAATGTTGTTGACCTTTTTTCTGATAAAAAAGATGTTGTTCTACCTTATTTTATTTACAATCATGTGCTTTGAAGTTTTATGAATGAAAATACGCTATACTTGACCAATTAGTCTTATGAAAAATCCTACAAAATAACCCTGGGCGAACAAAAAATCTTCTATTTTATTAGATCACTTGGAATTTTATATTCACTATTATGAAAAAAGCCATTAACAAAATATAAAAGAGTTGTTTTAAAAGAAATTTTCCTGGAGGACTGAATATCACTGGCACTAAATAGGAGTCAAATTATTGAGAAAAAAAACGAAAATAAAAAAAAGAAACGGAAAGTGCTGTAACCCGAACAGACTGAAAATGAGCTAATTTAGTTCAATTTAGTAGAATTGAAATGTTTAATAGGTAAGAACTGTTTTTATTTTTGTTGTATTGCATGAATTTGTTATGGTACTTGATAACCGCAAGAAATTGTAATTATATATGAAATAAAAATAAACTGATGAAAAATGCATTTTATTGAAGGGAGTTTTTCACGAATTTATACTATATATATATTTCTCAGCAATTGAATATTATGCCATAAAATTACATTCATACGTACATAATATTAGCTCTTTTTCCGAGTCGATACAATCCTATAAAATTGAAATTATATGTCTGGTCACGAAAAACTTTTACTACTAGTCTGCATATTCCATACGGACTCACTGATGCATGCGCCTAGCCGCAAGTAGAAAAATACAATAAAGTAGGCCATACTTATTTGATCAGTATGTCATACTAATTATTATCATCAATTTGGACACAGTTTTTCTAATTTCAAATTTTCACTAATTTTTTTTTTAGCAAATGTGCAGCTTGTGTTCGATTTTTTAATTGCTTCTAAATGGTACATGTCAATTTCCTTCATAAATAACGTTTTTGTAATTCGGAGAAGTGTGACCTATGTAAAAAAAAATTAAATAATTATTGATAAAACTGCTTATATTAATAGCAATTGTGAACGTTAGGTCAATTGCCAGATGGACAATTGCGCACGTGCGATCTGTGCACGTGCACAGTTGTCAAAGTACCACCTGTGCACGTGCACAGTTTTACTAGTGACATATGCTCAGATAGAAAATGAAACGAGCACAGTTGTCAGTTAGGCAACTGTGCATGTGCAAAAATGATATTTAGGCAACTGTGCACGCTTCAATTTTGACTTGCACAGATTGCTTCCCGTAAACTTGGACGCGCCTCGATTTCATTTTCCTAATTATTTCACTTGAATATCTGTGCACATACACAGATTTCACTTAGCTAACTGTGCACAGGCACAGATTTCACTTACCTAACTTTGCATGTGCACATATGTCACTTGCCTAACTGTAAGGATGTATGCGAGGGTGGTCCTTTATGAATAGGTGTAGTAAATTTTCAACATCTAAAATTATTCAATTCTGAAAAATTGGCTTCAGAGAATTAAAAAAATGCAGGAAATTCAAAAAATTCAGAGAAGAATTTAAGAAAGTAAGAAAGTAAGAGAAGTTAAGCAACTAAGAGAATTTAAAGTATTCTGACAATTTTATGCATTTTAAACATTCAAGACATTCCGTGAATTTAAAGAATTTCAGGAATTCAAGAAACTCATAGAATTCAAGGAAATATTTAATTCAAGTAATTCAGTAAATTCGGAGACTTTAAGCTCAGAAAATTCAGAAAATTCGAAATATTCAGCAAATTCAAAGTGTTTAGCGAATTCAAGGGATCAAAGAATTTGAGAAATTCAATGCATTAAGAAAATTTAAGAAATACGAAGAATTCAAGTGATTCAGAAAATTAAAGGAATTCCGAGAATTCAAGAATATAACGAATTAAGATAATTTAAGCAACTGAAAAAATTTAAAATATTCTGATAATTCCATGCATTTCAAAAATTCCAGGCATTCCGTGAATTTAAAGAATGTAGGGAAAGCAAGTCACTCATAGGATTCAAGGAATCTAGCGAATTCGAGGATTTCAGTAAATTCAGAGACTTCAAGGAATACAGAAAATTTAAGAAATTCAAAGAATTCGTGAAGTTCAGAGAAATAAAAGAATTCAGAGAATTCAATAATTTAAGAGAAATCCAGGGATTCAGAGAATACGAGGCATTCAGGAAATTCAACGCATTTTCTAAATTCACGGTATTTAGCGAATTCAAGGGATCACGCGAAATTGAGGAAGTCAGAGAATTCAAGGGCTTAAGAGAATTTAAAGATTGTAGACAATTCTCTGAATTAAGAGAATTCAAGGAACTAAGAGAATTGGAAGGATTCAGAGAATTAGAAACATATAGAAAATTTGAAGATATACAGTGAATTAAATGAATTTAGGGAATTGAAGGAATTCAGAGTATTCAAGGAATTCAGTGCATTCAGAGAATTCAAGGAATACAAAGAATTCATGGAATTCAGTTAATGCAAGGAATTTAGAGAAATTAATAGATTCCAATAATTCAAAGAATTCAGAGAATGACGCAAAAACATAACCGTGTATAGTTGGGCAGGTGAAATTTGTGCACGTTCATAGTTAGGAAAATGACATCTGTGCACGTGCACAGTTCAGAACAGTAACATCTGTATACGTCCAATGACACAGACTCCCATATTCTGCACATCGATAATTCGACGTCCACAGATGTCGAAGTACCATATGTGCACGTGCATAGATGGTACTTGAAAAACTTTGCACAGACAAATCGTAAGGTGCGCAGATGGTATTTAAGAAACTGTGCCTGTCGAATTTTTGACGTGCACAGATGGGCTCCTGTAGTGTTAGACGTGCACAGTTGCTACTTGCAAAGTTGTCCGCCACTTATCCGTTTCTGAGAGATTGAAAAGTGAATATTTTCGGATCTTAGGGGGAGTTAAACCTAACTATTCCTTTTTGGGCAGTTATGTGTTTAAGACCCAAAGTGATAATAATCTTTTATTCTCAGTCCCTGGGATTAAATCCTGCAGAGTGACTTCAGGTCCGCTTTTTTAAATTAAACCAGTTATATTTATTATTTGAATAAATCGAACGTCAGAATTAGACCTTTTTAAATATTATTTGTTTTTTTCCGAAAAAAAGGTTCAGGAGAAATCGCCATCCATATGAAATATTGAAAATAAAATTAACGATTAAGCTTAAGATCTAATCCAATTATTACAAACAATTTATGTAAAAAAATATTTTCATTAGGTGCTCAAACGTAAATAGGTATCTTAAGTTAAAATACTTTGATGTTTTGTAAGCGTGGTATTCAGAGTAGAAAATAACTATTAGTTAACAATACCATTATAATGAATATTCTAATCAACAAATTATATTTTATTTTAAGTTATGTTTTTCAATGGAAAACACTGAATATTATATTGAATTTGAAAATTGTTTTATAAGAAAAACATAAATTCTAAAAAAATAAAATTTGTTTCTTAGAATATATTTAATAATGCAACACGTTAACCTATTTTTTTCAACTCCGAATACTACCCATACGAGATATTTAACGACACTGAATTTAGCTGTACATATAGATTTGAAAATTGGGGAATTTATTTAAACAAAACTAATTGTCTAATCAAAAAAATAAAAACATATATGAGTTCGGCTCAGCCATACCACTAGGTGATTTTCGAATTATGCAAAAATAATCATTTTTAAACAATTGTATTGCTATGTACAAATGGAAACGCAATATAAAGAAACGTAAGGGCTGAAAAATATTTTCAAGCAGATTACTGCATACTTCAATAAAATACCCCTAGGAGATTTTTGAATTAACGAAAAAAAATTATTATTTAAACAAATATAATGTTTGTAAATTTTTTTTGTTTCTCACGATTTAATGTATAACAATAGTCAACACTTTATCCATCAAACATTGTTTATATCTCCTCCACTCTCACTGAATGTCGAAAAAGCCTTTTTAAATCAATTTCTATATTCAGACATATAGCCTTGCACATGAATTTTAACAAAAACTCCATTAAAATGATTTTTACAATTGGGAACCATAGCTAGAACGAACAAATTGTCACAGAAAAAAACTGAAGATATCGTTAAAGGCCTCTCATTCATATCTCTAGGTCATTTTTGAATCATTGAAAAAAAATTATTATTTAAACAATGATATTGTTTATAATATTTATAAGTATTTTTAACAATCAGTGCACAACAATTCCAACTGTCTGACAACTAGATATCTAATCTGGAATATTTTAGAATGGAAATAAATTTTTCAAAATGCAAAACTTCCAATTTAAACATTGTTTTTGCCCCCTCCTCTCTTGCTCAAAAAAACCCTTGAACATGAATTTAAAAATTGGAAGCTATAGCTAGAACGAACTAATTGTCCTAGAGAAAAACTGAAGGTATCGTTGAAGGCCTCTCATCCATATCTCTAGGTAATTTTCAAATAATTAAAAAAAAAGGTTTTATTTAAACAATTATATTGTTTAAGATATTTATAATTTGTTCAAAGAATCAGTGAACATTCCAACTGACTGACAACTAGATATCTAATCTGAAATATTTTAGAATGGAAATAAATTTTTTGAAATGTAAAAATTCCAATTTAAACAATGTTTTTACCACTGGTTCTTTAAAGAAATTGTATATATTATAAACAATATCATTGTTTAAATATAAACTTTTTTAATGATTTAAAAATCACCTAAAGATATGGATGAGAGGCCTTCAACGATATCTTCAGTTTTTTTCGGTGACAACTTGTTCGTTCTGGCTATATGTCTGAATATTGAAATTTATTTGAAAAGGCTTTTTCGGCATTCAGTGATAGTGGAGGGGATATAAACAATGTTTGATGGATAAAGTGTTGACTATATTTGTTTCGTTAAAGCTCAAAATAGTATTATTTTTATTTAGTTTGCGTTATCAGGTTTTACTTAACATTGTCGTACATTAAATCGTGAAAAATGAAAAAAAAAAATTATAAACATTCTATTTGCGTAAATAATAATTTTTTTTCGTTCATTCAAAAATCACCTAGGGGTATTTATTGAAGTATGCAGTCATGTGCTTCAAAATATTTGTCAGCTCTTACGTTTGTTTATATTGCGTTCCCATTTGTTTATAACAAAAAAATTGTTTAAAAATCATTATTTTTGCATAATTCGAAAATCACCTAGAGATATGGCTGAGCCGAATTCAGATATGCTTTTATTTTTTTCATTAGACAATTACTTTTGTTTAAATAAATTACCCAATTTTCAAATCTATATATATAGCTAAATTTACGGTCGTGATATTTAGGCATTTTCCATCAAAATAAAGTTTTTGTTGCGGTTGAGATAGTATAAAAATAATTCTTAACGTAAATTTGTTATAACAATTGCCGTGTATATCAAACTGAATATTCATATTTCTGAAGTATAGATGTGTCATTGCTTAGACCCAAAGCCACTTAGGACTAATTTTAACTAGTAAAACGCGGTCAGTTTTCATATTCTTCTAAATACTAAATTATCATCATTTACTATGTAAATGAATGTAGACCTAATTTTTCATTTTAAAAAACATGCTTGCATGTTTTTCAGCAGTAATTACTAGTCATATTGCCACTACGTGAAATTTCATTTCCCCTTCTACTTCCTACCAAAAAGTGATATATCGTCTGCAGTATTTTGCAGTATCAGATTGTAAAGAAAGCAATAATGAGTCAAAAAATAGTACGTGAAGTTTAGAGCAATTTGAAGAATATTCACTCTCATTGAAATTATTTAAGTGGAAGTCTTTCATTGCAAGAAAATGAGGGTTCTGAATAGTATTTTATTTTTCGTCGCATGTATATTCCCTAATCCTATCGGTAAGTGTGATAATATGTGGAATTGAGCATATGAAATTATAAATGAGTTAAGTGGAGGACAACTAATTTCTCATAAAAATATTTTAAATGTTGCTCTAATTATTAAAAAAACATGAAATTTGGTGTGGAGATTCATTTAGGCATTTAAAAACTTTTTGTAGAGGGTAACTATTTTGTTTAGGTTGACAAAGTTTTTGAAAGCCGCTTCTAGGCTTACTGAATTTCTGAGAGCTTAGAAAAAATATTCTTGGTGATCTTATCAATTTTTAAAAATTCAGAAAGATGCAGAAAATTGCAAGCAGAAGTGGTTTCTCTTTAATCGGTTTACGAAAGGTGCTTGTATTACTTTTCAATATTTTTCACTCCTTTTAATATATGTGACGTTTCGGAAAGAAAGTATTATTACCATTAAAAAAAGACAAGTTAATTATATATCATTATTTGTGCAAAACCGCGATTGAGTTACACTTTAAAATATGCGGAGCCATATTAATGTATGTGAAATTTGTAAATGGACTACAAAATCTCGACCTTCATTACTTTATTTAAAATATATAAGTCTGGCAAAAATAACGATATGAACAAAAATATTTTTTTCTAAAATTTTTATTCAAGCTGGAAGCGTATTT
>NC_046659.1:119435086-119448841 GCF_010883055.1 Belonocnema kinseyi | reverse complement strand
TCATTATGGTCTATTTAAAAACATATATACTATGACAGAGAATAGACACAATTTGGGCAGAATTGAAATCATTTGGCTAGAAATCTCTTGTCATGTATGAACATTGCTCCTAGGTTTCTTTTTTGAAAAGCATACGCGACCTTCAAAAAGCAGGCCAAGTTTGTTAAGGTAGTTGCCGTGCCAACAGTCAGATATCTGAAAAACAATTTTTCTTAAGATTTTAAGAATAAAAATATTATAACTAATGTCATTTGAAATAACAAACATTATTTTAGATAAAAACTGAATTGGATTTTTTCTAATCGTTCCTTCTTACCAAATTATAAAAAATGATTTTATTTTAATAAATGACAGATTATTTTTTCTCAGGAAAATATTCTCTTCAACTCTACTGTTCCAATTTGTAAAGTCTGCTTGCGACGCAGGCACATTCTCGTTGCATTTGTCCAAATTTGTTATTACTTTTATTTCTTGTGCTATTTTTCGAAAATAAAATTAAAACTGCTTGCCCTGTCTAAAATTAAGTATTGACAACTTGGCAAATCTTTTTTAAGTGCACGATTTTGGTCATATAGTCTTTTACCGTATCTTGCATAGTTTGACCGTGAATTGGAATTTTTTATTATTTTTTTGTACTATTAATTTGTGAATTTTCAAGGAAATTCGAAAAGTTGTAATGCCAATTTTGTAGAGTGATTAAAAGTAACTTTTTTCTTTTTTTGACTTTTCTATATCGTGTGTTTTTAAGCTTAAGATTTAATTCCCGTTTTTATTTTTAATTTTGTAAATGCTCTAACTTTGGTACTTTGCTTTTCATAAAAGAACACTTTGGTATCAATTGTTTCTCTTTTTTTTTCTACGAACATCCGCACACATGATTTTCAAACTTTAAAAAATAGTCTTAAAAATTTGGAAAATGCTCTATCTTATTTAATTTTTATTCAATGGATAATTTATTCAATAAACTTAATTTGTTTATTTTGAAAGTTATTTCTTATCATTTAAACCAACCATAAGCACCATATCGCCAAATGATTCCAAGGCTTATCTTATAACGAAAGTTATTTACAAATTTTAGGACTTTTGTCAGGCAAAATTTTTGTTTATTCTTTTGTTTTCGTACCTTGTATTGTTTTTTCAATACTTTGATTTTTTGATAATTAATGATATTCTTTACAATGAAAACAAAAACTGCGGACGCTGTCAAAAAATCAATAATATCAAATGTGTATCTTTTTCTTGGCAAACAAATTTAGTGTCTTTATTTTTTTCTTGTCTTGTGTTGTTTGTTTAAATATTTAATTTTTCTATTCAAAATGCTGTTTTTCAAAAATAAAACAAAAACCACGCGACCTATGAAAACATAAATAATAATAAGTTTGTAGATTTTTTCGGGTGCTCAATTTTTATTAAATCAACCATTGTCTTATTTTGAAAAGTTTGACTGCGAAATAAATTTTGGACCATATCAATTCAATTTTTTACCATATTGCGCGTTATTTGATTTATAATTGTACATCAAATTTTTTATCTTGAAAAAAGTAACCTCAACAATTTGAAAAAATATATATAAATATTTTTTTAATTTTGATCTGAACTGGCTGGCAAGAACATGTGACAAGAACGGCGTTTGGTAAATAGGCTACAAAATCTCGATCTTTATTAAGTATTCAGAAAGTAAAGACTCGGTAAAGATAACGTTATGTCAATTTAAAAAGGGTTTTCTGGAACTGTTATTGAAACAGTTAGCATATGTTGACATAAGTATAGGCTTCTTTTTTGAATAGCATACGCATTTAAAAAATTTGAAAGCAAATTTTTTTAAAAGTTTTAGAAAGTTTTTCTAAATTCTCTTTTAGCATTTCTAATTCCAATAAAAGTAAAAAATGTATGTTTTTTAAGATTTCAAAATAGCTCAAAATAATCAGAAACAATATTTCAATAAATTAAAAAAATTTTATTAAGAATGTTCACTAAATATGAAATATATTCTAAAACTATTTTAATTTAAAAATTAAAAAATTTGTTTTGATATTCTTTTAGAGTGTTCCAAATGCATCTTTTTTCTTTCTGTGTGTGTTTATTTGTATCGTTCGTTGTTGGGATCAAGTAATAATTTTGTAATTATTACTATTATAAATTACCCAGAATATAGCACCTTTTCCTCATAAATGTTGGTCAGAGAAAAAGTTAAATTATGAATCATAATTTGATTTTACTATAACTCCAAATCGTTCAACATTATGTTTCGTTCAGAAAATACAATTAGAAAAATATTTTAGGAAATATAATTGTTTAACTAAATTACATTTGTTCTAAAAATGGCAAAAATGTTAATATATTTTTCATATACACTATACAGTCAGCAAGATAATTTAATGCACCCTAGTTCATTTAATTTTTTTTATTTATCAAAAATAACTGTTTAAACAACCAAATATTGTTTAAAGAAATAGAGATTTCTTATAAATTACTAGAAATGTATCGAAATTATGTAATTATTCAAAAAGAAAGTAGCATAGCATACCAATTTTAGAAAAAATATGACACCTCTGGCCTAATTTTGAGAAATTTTTTAAATAAACATCAATTAATTATTTACGTAATTACATCATGTTTTAAAAAAGTGTAAAACTTTAAACAATAGCCAAATATCAAATTTCAACCACAAAGTACGATTATTTTTCACTTTTTTTGCGAATAAATAAACAAACAGTGAAAATGAGAGTTTTTTTAATTATTATTTTTTATATTTAAATAAATTACTTAATTAATCCCATTTTCGATGCTAATGGATGTTGAAATATCTAAAGAATATAAATAATAAACAGGATTTAGAAATAAATTCTCATAAACAAATGTTAATAACAGAATATTAACATCGTCGAAATTTTGCTTGCCAATTATATTTTGCAAATTAAAACTGCTTGATTTTATCAACGCGATCATATTTAATCAAGACGATTTTTTTTCTGGTATAATTTTCTTATTTTATAAACAAATTATAGGAACAAATTCATAGTTTAGATGTTTTTTAGCCAAAAGTTTTGGTTTTTTTCTCATTAACTTTAAATTATATTAGTGATAATACTTAGTTATAAAAATTGGTAATTCGATATTATCTATTAATTTTATAAACGAATGCATAGTTTGACAATTTATAGACCAAAAGTGAACGATTATCATTCTAATTATCTTCACATTATAGAAGTGGTTACTTTTTGTGATACAGACTTGTCATTTAATATGATTTGTTTATTTTATAAATAAATACATAGTTAAGCCATATGTAGAAAAAAGTATTTTTTTATTATTTCCTTAAAATGATATCACTGGAAGTACTTTGCCATATTCTTGAAGAATTAGAAGAAACATTATTCATAACTGAAGAAAACAATTTATATAATTTTAAGGCTTTAAAAATGAAAACAAAATAACTTTCTGCCCATGAATTGCGAAACTATGAAATTTCAAAGCAAAAATTGTATTTTTTTTTACTATAAAGAAGAATTTTCAACTGAAAAAGATCAATCGTTAAAGAATTCAACAGTTACATATTTAGTAAAAAATTAATTTCTAACCAAAAAACGATTTTCGACTAAGCAGTGTAGTTTAACTATGACCTAAGTAGTTGACTGGGGAATTAAAGAAGTTGACGTTTTAACCAAATAATTTGAATTTAAAAAAAAGAGATAAATTTTTATCTAAAAATATAAATCTGCAAGAAAACAATTATTTCTTTAAAAAGTAATTCAACCACATCTTTTCAATAAAACAGTTAAACCAGTAAGATAAATTTTGAAAAAATATTTAAATTTTCTTTCAAAAAAATTTCAATTTACTTTTCGCGACCAAAATATGAAATTTTATTCAAGAAATAAGTTCCTACTAAAAAATTAAAAAGTCAATCTAAAAAGATGTACTTTTAACTTGAAGGATGAGTTTTTGACAAAATTGTTGAATCCTCTAAGAAATCTTTGCATTTTTATAAAAAAAAGATGAAAATTCTCTTAAAACAGACGATTTTTTTCAATGAAACGCATTTTCAAACAAATGATTGAGTATTTGTCCAAAAAATATTCCAGTTGACTTTTCAAGATCAAAATATCAATTTTTTAATGAAAAGGAATAGAATTTTCAATCCAAAGAAACAAATTAGTTTCAACAAGAAGGGATCAATTTTTAACCGAATATTTTAATTCTTTACCAAATAATTGCATTTTAGATTTTACGCAAGAAAGATTAATTTTTACTAAAACATATGCATTTCCAATAAAAAATAGGAAAAACATTTCTTTGTTTAAAGATAAACTTTCATCTAGAAAAAATTTCAGTTCATTTTTCAACCTCAAAATATAAATTTTAAACAAAAAGTAAATTTTCTAAGAAATAGTTAAATTTTCAACAAAACGGTAGAATATTTAACCTTTGATTAACAATTTTCTTTAACATCAATTTTTATCGAGAAACGATTTCATTTCTCTTTTCAACCCCAAAATATAAAGTTTGAACAAAAAATAAATTTTCTACGAAACAGTTCAGTTTTTATCAAAACGGCAGAATATTCAACCAAAGAAACAAATTTTCAAAAAAAACAGATTGAATTTTCAACCCAACATAGAAAGAAGTTGAATTTTTTCAAGAAAGAGGTAATATTTATACTCGTAACAAATTGTCTTGACACCCCCCCCCCCTCTTTGAGCTTTTACGTAATTTTAGTACAGTCCCTAAGGGAAGTTCAGCCATACGTAAAGTTCTGAAATCTTTTAATAGAAATCTGTATTATCAGCAGCGTATTTACTATTGATCAGTATAGATGTCACTCCACAATCTGTAGAAATAGAAATGAAAACTGTCGATCAAGTTAACTCTTCAAATAAAAAAAAATATTTAACGCAATTTTTGATAAGATTGAAAATACATTTTTTTTAAATTTTTAATTACTTTTTTTTGAAAAAAGATCTTTTGATAATCGCCGCACTGGGCATCGAACCACAGAACAACCGATTGCTAGTCGAGTGCTTTTCCAATGCAGCTATTAGAGAGTTTGATATAAAAATCTTTTTGCAGAAATATACGCCATCTTAAGCTAGATGTTTGCATTCATGATACGAGTAATTTCAATGAAAATCTGTATTATCAGCAGAGTAGCTACTAAGATTCAGTATAGATGTCACTCGACAATCTGTAAAAATAGAAATCAAAACTATCCATCAAGTTAACTCTTCAAATAACAGAATATGATTAACGTCATTTTCAACAAAATGGAAAATGTCGTTAATTATTTTCTGTTATTTGAAAAGTTCACTTGATCGATAGTTTTGATTTTTATTTCCACAGATTGTGAAGTGACATCTATACTGATCTGTAGTAACTATTCTGCTGATAATGCAGATTTCCATTAAAATCACTCGTATCATGAATGAAAACATCTAGCTTTACATAAAGTATATTTCTGAAAAAGAATTTTGATTTCGATCTCTCTAATAGCTTACTTGGGGAAGCACCCGTCCGGCAATAGGAAGTCTGTGGTTCAATTCACAGTGAGGCCCTTGTTAGAAGATCTGTTTTCAGAAAATATAAGTTGATACGACTTTTGTTTTTTTGTGGGTCTGTGCAATAATTAATTTCTCACTCATACTTTCTTTTTTCAGAGTCAATGCTGCAACAGCAGGGATCGCTCGGAGGAAATAAAGCTCAGAACGATCCGAACGTTGAGTCAGTTCAAATTCCTGCTTTAGAATACTCGAGTCATGCATCTAAGAAAACTCTAAAACTAAGTCCAGGCACTCATGCAGTGGCAACTATGATGGAACATAATCACGTCTACATAGTTGGATATCTCGAAAATGATGTACGTCCAAATAAAAATGTGTTGTGTCCATTCGTTATTGGAGAATTTGAAATTAAAATTCGGATATCTGGTAACCTCGCTCAGTGGTTTAGTACAGTACCAGAAGAAGATACTACTCTGAGATCACTTTTCTTTCACGAATACCATAATCCGGAACGAACTCGTGTTGTCAAAATAGTAAAGAAACCCGTTCTACCCCTTTTGGTGGACACCCCAGCTAGAGGTAAACCTGTTGGTGCACCGTTCTCTCCTAACTCATATGGGAAAAAAATTAAATGAATGTTAACACATACACTATACCCCCGCTTTCAGTCCAGTGTAAATGGCTGTTATTGCGGACGCTAGCATATCTAAAAACGCTGAAAACGTTGTGACTCAAAGCGAGAGTTGAATGTATGATATTTTTCTTAATTTTAGTCTACTTTCCCTGCTATTTACCATTCTTCTTTTGTGTGTGTGTGTTACTGAATTATATACTGTATATTATTTAGACGAACTCTTAAAAAAGAATGTAAAAAAATGTGTTTTATCTGTTTCTAATTATTATTGTTTATAATGCATTTCAATGAAACATTGTAATAAGAAATAAAAAATATTAATAAAAATAGTTTGCAAAAATACTTTCTTTTCGAAAATTCATTGTGACCTTTAACGCGAAATAATGAAAAATTATAGACCACCTTCTCGTTAGTGCTGCGATCGGGCTTGTAGAGGATTTTCTCGAAGTCGTGTTCCCCCACCGCTTTACGTTTCACGATACTGAGTAATGTTTTTCATAAAAAATTAATCCTTTTGTCTTAAAATTTACGTTTTTAGTTTAAATGTCAACTTTTTGGTTAGAAATTCTTACTTTTTATTAAAAATTTGTCTATTTCCGTAGTGCATTAGTTTTTTTGTTCACATTATTTTTGTGGTAAATTTTAACTTTTTTCGGAACACTTGAATTTTAGAAAAAAATTCGTTCTTTCTCTGTAGGATATTAAGATTTTTGTTTAAAAATCTATCTTTTTAGTTTTAAGTTAAACTGTTTGATTAAGAATTTTTAAATTCTTTAAAAAAATTGTTTTTTTTTCGTTAAAAAATTAACAACTACATTTTAAATTTAAGCTACAGATTTCATAAGAACTCAAGTAAAATGAGTCACTAATTCTATTAGAAAAATTATTGGCCGCTTCCTTAGTGGAAAAAGAACAAATTTCTAATGAGGTTATTGCAAATTTTGCTTTAATTTTCACAAAACATTGAACCTGGTGTGAAGTTTTATTTAGGCATTAGAAAATTTTTGTAAAGGGTGCCAACATTTTCTTTCAAATATTTTTGGTGATCGCTTTTGCCTTTCCATACTAGAAAAGATGCAAAAAAGAATCACAGAAAAGTATTTTCTGTTTAATCGGATATAGGTCAAAATATCTCAAGTGTGCCACTTTTGAATCAATAGTTCTATTTTCAATCAATTTATAAAGTTTTTGATTTGTTTTGATATCAAACTAACTCCCATCAAATATTTTTTGTAAAAATGAATTTTTTTTAAATGAATTAACAATCAACTTTCTTGATCATTTTTTTTCAAAAATAGATTACTCGTAAACAATTCATCAGAATTCAATAATTAAGTTATGAAATTTTGTGTTACGAGGTATACGTTACGTTAGAAAATTTTTCGGTAGTAAAAAACATTTTTTTATTGTTTAAATAATCGTTTGTGCAAAGGAAGCCCGTTTTCCGTGTCATTATGGGATAGAAAATTAATCTTCTTGATTTAAAATTTCACTATACTTTGTTAAAGATTAAACAATTTTATTAAAAATTCTCTTTTCGTTTTGAAGCTTCATTAGTTCAGTTAAAAATTCATCTTTTTGTTAAAATTTTTTTTTAATAGCCCTATTTCTTGGCTTAAAGTTGATCCACTTTATTAAAAAATTCATTTTTTTAAATGATGCTTTATTCTTCTAATTTGATATTGATCTATTTTGTTGAAAAGTGAAGTTTTTATAAAATTATTATTTTCTTAAATAATTATGTTTAACTGTAAACTTCACCATTCAACTTTTAGTAGAAAGTCGATTTTTTTTAGTTGATTATGGATCTATTTTTTGAAAATTCATTTCTTTCAGTAGCAATTTAATCTTGGTTGAAAGTGCATCTTTTTAATAAAAAAGTTAACTATACCCGGTAGAAAGTTAAACGACTTGATTAAAAATTGATTTTTCCAAGAACATTCATCATTTTAGATGAAAATTGGTTTCATAATGCACTCAATATGAATTATTTTGATAAAATTATTATTTTTAACTGAAAACATAACAATCCATCTTTTTTAGTGGAAAATTCATCTCCTTGGTTCAAAATTCATCTTTTTGATTACAAAATTAACTATACCCGCTAGTAGGTTTAACGACTTGATTAAAAATTCATTTTTTCATGCCCATTTATCATTTTACATAAATATTCGTGTCATATTGTACTTAATATAATACCTGCGTGCGTCCGAACGTGCTCGGCCAGCGCTGGAGGTCGGAGCGCGGTCACAAAAAAAATAAATAACTTTTGAACTACTACAAAACACAAACTTTTTTTTCAACAAAATTTTCGGAAAATACCGAAGAATTTATTAGCACGTGGAATACTTTTTCCACAGACAGAAAATTTTAATCAGCTTTTAATTGTGCAAAACAAAAAATTATTTAGAAAATGAAAAAAGGTGTTTTACTACCAAACAATTTTTTACCCTAAAGTATATTTCGTAACAAAACTGATCATAACTCAATTATTGAATTTCGATTAACCGTTCGTGAGTTATCTATTTAAAAAAATGATCGATTTAAAACTGGCATACTTGAGATATTTCGACCCATTTACAAAAGGTTCTTCTACAACTTTTAAATATTTTCCACTCATAGAAATATATAGGTGACATTCCACAAAGAAAGTATTATTATCAGTAAAAATAAAAACTTTGTTTTTTCATCACTTTTCTACAAAAGCGCGATTGTGTATCATTTTCAATTATGTGGAACTATAATTTTGTAAAATTTGTAAGCGGGCTACGAAGTATCGATCTTGGTTAAGTATTTAGAAAATAAAGATTAGGTACAGATAACGTAATATGAAAAAAATGTGTTTTTTTGGAATATTTATTTGAACTGGGAGCATATGTTTAAATAATTAGTTAGATGTCATTATTAGCTATTTGGAAGCATTTATACTACCATGGAAAATATAAAACACCTGGGCAGAAATATCTTGTTATGCTATAAAAATTGATTATAGGTTTCTTTTTCGAAGACTACCTTCAAAATTCAGGTCGAGTTCGCTAACCAGATATTTTCGACCAAAATGAAAGTCATTTGAAGTTTAAAGCCAATTTTTTAAATAGAAATCCCAATTTTGGACATCGGATTTGGAAAGAGCAAATAATTTTACGTTTGAAAAGGTATTTTTCAATTTGTGGGGATAACCTTCATAAGGTCAAGGTCAAATGTTAAAAAATAATCCAAAAGCTGTTTTCTTTGAAGTTTTGAGGATTTATGGGCGAAAAATTATTTGGGTAGGCTTTGGGGCCAACAACCTTAACCACCTTGTCTATAAGGCAAAGGAATTCACTGTAAACAAGCACCCCAAAGATTTGTTCGCCCATAAATCGTCAAACGTTAAAAGAAAACACGTTCCAGAGGATTTTTTAACATTTAACCTTATCTTTCTGAAAGTCACTATGAAAAAATTATTAAGTCTCTTTTCGGACGTAAGATAATAGGTATCGAAAATAGGGGTTTCCATTTTTTTAAAAATAACTTTGACCTACGAATAACCTTGAAAGTTGACCCCAAGGCCAAAGTTGTTAGTACAGTCAGATGGCCCTTATAGTCCTAAACAAGTATTGGTAAATGAATACATTTTTTTTTATCTAGCATGCGAACAGATATATTTTCGTGATCAATTGAAATGGCTCACTCGGCATATGCTTTTCAAAAGGGATAAATATAAAATGCTGAAAAATAACATTCGCATCACTTTTACATTTCCCAAAAAGAAAACATTCGAAATAGAAGATTTCAAAATTTGTCAAGCTCGGACCACTGAAAAATCCTAAAATGTAAAATTCTTGAATAATAAAATTCTCAAATTTATAAAATTGCCGCCATATTTAAATTCCAAATAATAAAATCCCCGAAAATTTATCTTATTACCAAATCTGAAAATTTCCTGATAATAAAATATCTAAGTAATTTAAAGAAATCTGTATTATCATCAGAACTAGTTACTATCAATCAATGTAGATGTCCTTCCCCAATCTGTGAGAATAGAAATCAAAACTATTGATCATATTAACTCTTCAAAGTACAGAAGATACTTAGCGTCATTTATAACCAGATGGAAAATAAATAAATCAAATCACAAGCAGGAATCGGAAGTTCTGTAGTTTGATTCCCAGATGAGCGAGGTGAAAAGATCTTTTTTTCAAAAAAATGTTTTTAAAAAATTTCCGAAATAAAAATTGCTGAACTACGGAATATACTAAATAGAAAATTACTGAATGTAAACAATAAATTTTTTTCTCAATTCCGCGTGTTTATTAAAAATACAATAGTAACATGTGTTCCGCGATTTATTAAATTATTGCTTTTATGAAAATTAATAATAAATTATTAAAAATTGAATGAAAAATATAAGTTTTAAAGCAAATGTGCTTTGGAAGAAAAAAATTTGTCCATACATTTTTTACGAAATTAAAATCGATATTTAATTGAACAAATCGTATAATTTGTATTAGTTTAAAGTTTTTAAACAGAACATGATTTAATTTAGCACTGAATTATCTCAAAGTTACTATTTATTTGATTTATTATTTAAGTTAACAATTTGATTTTTGAAAACCAATGTGTTTGTATGTATGTTGGCCTGTATGCATGTATGTCTGTCTGTGAGCACAATAGATTTTGAACGAATTGACAGATTAGATTGCCCTTGCATGTACTCTTTCAGCGTTTTGACTTAATAGTCGAGTTCAACAACCAGCGAATTTGAATAAAAATTAAAAAATCGAGAGCATTTGCAAAATTTTTGAAACCACTTTTCCTTCAGAATTTCAAACCTTCTTTACGGCGATGCCTAGAAATCGGAAATTCAAACAATTTATCTTTGCGAATGTTTTTAAATAAGAAAGAAATAACAGAGTTCAAGCATTTTCAACATATGAAAAGTAAGGGAAAATGACATTTCGAGAAAAATTAAAATTTTGATTGAACCCAAAATAATGAAAAACAAACAATTTTATTTTTCCGTCAAACTTTGCGAGATACGAAAAAATACGAAAAAAAGTTATTCGCCCAAAAACAGAGCTACAGACTTATCATTAACAGGTTTGTATATAATGCATATGATAGGTTTATTCGTAAAAAAAGAAATTAAAATTAAAAAATTAAATTCGTGGATAAACGACAGAAGCTTTGAAAAACGACACAAGGAACGAAAAGAAATTAATACACAAACGTTGTTCAACCTAAAAAGTAATACGAATACTTTAATAATAGTTTTTAGATTTGTTGAAAATTCGTGAACTTAATAAAAAATGGATCTTTTGATGCTAAAAATTTATTTTTTGGGAGTGAAGAAGTGTTGTTTGTCTTTAAAGTTCCTCTTAAAAAAAAAGTTAAAATGCAACTTTTTAATTGAGAATGAATATTTTTTTCATAGTTTGGGATAAAAATCCAAATTTTTGACAGAAAATTGGTCCTTTGGTTTGAAATTGCAACATCCTGATCAACTTATTTTTCTTTTTTGACAGAAATTGATTTTATTTTAATAAAAAATTCATCACTGTTGTTCCACATTTAACTCATTGGTTGAAAATTGAAATATTTTTAATAAAGCAAGTATCAATTTTTTGACTAAGAACTTATTTTACATGTCGAAAATTAAGCTATTAGGTTAAGAATTAAACTTTTTATTTGAAAATTGAACTATTTAGGTAAAACCGTAATTGATTCTGGTTGAAGTTTTATCTTGGTTGTTTAAGAATTCTACTCTTTTGTTCAAAATTTTAATATTTTTTTAAAAATTAGTCTTTATGGTTTAAAATTGAAACGTTTTTCCTTTATTGTTTAAAATTAATCTCTTGTGGTTAAAAAGGTATAATTTTTAATTAAAAAACCACTGGTTTGAAATTTTAAAATTTTAATTTTATCCCATATTTTCCGTTGAAAGAGAATTATATCTATGTTGAAAATATTAGAAAATTGGAATGCAGGAAACTTTTATAATACATGAAGAAGATTAAAGACTTCCCTCATTCCTGAAATAAAACAATTGTAATTGTTATAAGCTTCAGCATTTTATTTAATTTTACTGATACTGATATCTAAAATTAAACAGGTTAAAAGCCTTATTTCATGTATTTTTAATTTAAAAAATGTATAACTGATTTACTGTGCAATTTCAATGATTTAATATGAGTCTTAACGAATGGCAGATATTAGTAATTTTACATTATTTTATCTTGCAATCATTTGCTTCGAAGTTTTAATAATTAAAAACGCTATACTTACCGATTAGTCTTCTGCAAAATCCTACAAAAATAATCCTGAGCACATACAAAAGTTTTATATTTTATTAGACCACTTGAAATTTTGTATTCTCTATCATAAAAAAAACAATTTACAAAAAATGAAAGGGCTTTTTTAAGAAATTGGCCTGGATGACTAAATATCACTAGCACTGAACAGCAGTCGAATTATAAAACAATAACCAACCAAAAAAAAAATTAATGAATAATAAATAAATAATTATGTCATAAAATTACTTTCATATGTAAATAATATTAGGTTTTTTCCGAATCGATAAATTCATCTAAAATTGAAATAATGTGCCTGGTCACGAAGTACTTGTACTACTAGTCTGCATATTTCATGCAGGCTCACAGATGCATGCGTCTATCCGCAAGTAGAAAAAGGTATTAAAGTAGGCCATACTTATTTTATCAGTATAAGTCATATTCAGTCATTTATATAAATAATTTTGTAAGGATAAGTTGACTCATCGATATTTCATATTTGGCCACAAGTTTTCGAATTCCAAATTTTAAGTAATTTTTTTTCACAAATTTGCAGCTTATGTTTCAGAAATACAGGGAAGTTAAAGAATCAAGAGAATTTAAGAAATAAAGAGAATGAAAGAAATTAAAAATTTAAGGAATTAGGAGACTTTAAGGAATTAGAAGAATTCAAGTAACTAAGAGAATTTAAAGGTTTGAAAAATTCAAGGCATTATAAAATTTAAATCATTCATTGAATTTAATTAATTTGGGGAATTCGAAACACTCAGAGAATTCAAGGAATTCAGTAAATTCAAGGAAACGGAGAATTCAAGAAATTCAGAGTATTCTAGGAATTGATAGAATTCTAGGAATTAAGAGAATTCTAGGAATTAAAAGAATTTTAGGAATTCAGGGAATGTACAGAATTAAATGAATTTAGATAATTAAAGAAATTCATAGAATTCTGGGAATTCAAAGAATTCAAGTAATTCAGAGAATTCAAGGAATTCACATAATTCTAGAAATTTAGATAATTCAAGAAATTCAGGTTATTCAAGAAATTCAGAGAATTCAAGGAATTCGGGCAATTTAAAGAATTCGAAGAATTCAAGCAATTGAAAGAATTTCACGGATTCAGAACATTCGAGGCATTCAGCAAATTAGAGTCATTTCGTGATTTCAATGAGAAGAAGCCCATCTGTGCACATCAAACATTCGAAGTGTACAGATTGACGTGCACAGTTGTCCGTACTAACACTTACCTAACCTGCAGTAAATTTTTGCTTTCTTAATGCAAACCAGTTGAACTTATAATTTAAACAAATCACACGTCAAAATTGAATATTTTACCAATATTATTTGTTTTATT
>NC_046659.1:119427646-119434986 GCF_010883055.1 Belonocnema kinseyi | reverse complement strand
AAATTACGCGTAAGTGCAGTATTTAGAGTAGCAAATACCCATTAGTTAATAATCACCATTATTATAACAATTCTAATAAAAAAATCTACTTTTTCGGAGTTATGTTTTTCTTGTTAAACTACTTGCAAATTAATCATAGATTATAATAAATTCCTACAGGAAAATATAAATGTTTAATATTTATTGTGTTAATAGCAATAATTTTCCTTGAATATTTTGTTAACAAAATTCACAATTTTTTATTATTATTTCATAAGAATAATAATAATAATATCAATTAGAAATTATTACCGAGACGCATTAAAATAATCATTACTTTAAAACCTTGTTTAAAGACATGCAATTGCTTTAGATGACTGTTTTGAATGTAGTTCATAAGAATAACAATTGCAAGTTGGTACCACAAATTTTTTTTTAAATATAATCTCTAAGATAGCTGCAACATGATTTATCAGAAAAAAGTGGTTATCTTTTCAATATGAAACGCTAAGTATTCTATTTATTTTATAATATTGTTATTAACAGTACATTTAATTAACATTCATGTTTCTCTGCAGCTATTTATTATAATTTAAAATTAATTCAAAAGTCATTTGATGAGAAGAACGTGATTTAAAAAAAATTGTTTGTTAGAATATTGGAGCACCTTATGAGAATAATTGTTTTTATGAATTTGTTATAACAACTGGCTTAAATATTAAATTGAATATTTATGTTTCTTAAATATATCTATGTCACCATTTCTAACCGGAAACAGTTAGCACTAATTTTAACCAGTCATAACGTGAGAATACGAAAAGCATTTGTCAAATCTAGTTTTAACTAGTCAAAACGCGGAGTGAACAAGTTCTTTTTTGAAAACACAAAAATCAACGTATATTTCATATTGCAGAATTCTCCATTATATCAGTCCATTTTTGTAAAAATTCCACCTACCCCCACACGGACTACCACCCTTTAATTTATTATTTTGTTCTTCTTTTCAGTTTTTGTATTCTTTTAAATAGTAAATTATCATCATTCACCATGAAAATGAATGTAGACCTAATTTTCCATCGAAAAAAAATATGTTTCCATGTTTTTTAACAATATTTAATAGTCATATTGCCACTACGTGAAATGTCATTTCCCCTTCTACATTGCACTTAACAGTCACATATTGCCTGCGGTATTTTGCAGCTTCAGTTTGAAAAAGAAAAAAATAATGAGTTAGCAACAAAAACGTGAACTCGGAAACATTGTGAGGAATTATCACTCTTCACTGCAATTATTTAAGTGTCTGTCCTTCATTTCAAGAAAATGAGGGTTCTGACTAATATTTTGTGTTTCATCGTTGTCATATTCCCTAATCCTATTGGTTAGTATAATAATATTTATAATTTAGTATTTGAGATTAGAAATTAGTTTAGGGGCAGAGAATGAATTTCTCATTAAAATATTACAAATTTTCATCTAATCATTAAAATAACTTGAAATTTGGTTTGAAATTTCACTTATGCAGTCAAACGCTTTTTGTAGAGGGTTCCACATTTTTTTTTAATTAAGGAATATTTTGTAATTTCTTGTCAAGTTCACCGAATTTCGAAAAGCTTAGAACAAATATTCTTAGTAAACTTATCAATATTTAATAACTTTAAGAGATTTAAAAAAATTGCACAAGGAAGTTGTTCAACTTTATCTGTTTACAAAATGTTCTTTTACTACTTTTCAATAGTTGTCTTTCTTTTCGATATAAGAGACGTTCCAGGAGGGAAAGTATTATTATTAATTTAAAAAACGCTTCGATTATACATTAATTTTTTGTGTAAAAATCCGATTTTGTTTTATTTTCAATTATACGAAACAATAACAATATGCAAGTGCAAAATCGCTGAGAATAAAAACAAGAATCAAGCAAACGGACAACCACTCTACAATTTTCTGATTGCACTCTAAAAAGGAAAAAAACAAAAAATTTCCCCCGAAAAAGAAACGAAAAAACTTATTTTTTCTTGATAAAATAAAAAAAGGAAAGAGAAATGAGAGAAATAATTTCTCTTTCTTTCCTCTCTTTTATTTTTGCCTCAAAAAAATGTTCTTTTCTTATTTTAGAGAATAAATTTTTTTTTCAGATTGCAATAGAAACATTTTATAATGGTTGTTTAAATTTGGTAGTTAATTTTTTTAAATTTAACAAGGTTAAATTTGTGAATGGGCTAAAAAATCTCAATATTTATTGCGTATTTGAAAAATAAAATTTTTGGTGAAAATAACGATATATCAACAAAAATAAGTTTCTGTGCAATTTTTATTTAAACTGTAATCAGATGTTTATTTATTTTTTTCGATCTTCTTTTGGTCTTCTTGAAAAAAATATATATATATTATGAAAAAAAATATATAAAATTGGCAGGATAGAAAGCATTTGGGCTCTTGTCACTTATGAACATTGATCGTAGTATCCTTTTTTAAGAACACACATAACATTCAAAATGTAGATGAAGTTCGTTAATCAGATATTTCCGGCAAAAACAAAAACAATTTAGAGCATTTTTTAAACTTGAAACAAATTTTGTTGCTAACTTTTAGAAATTGTTGTAAATGTTTCTTATTTATATTTAAAGGGCTTGCAGATCATCTGCTGGCATTTTTACGTACGACACAAATTGAAAATGTCATGTGCTTTTTAAGAGTTTGAAATTTTTCAAAATAAGAAAAATTAATTTTTGAATGAAACAAAAATTTAATTCAAAATATAAAATATATTTTCAAAGTATCCCTATGAAATTTAAAATAAATATTCTTTTTAACAAGAAAGAATAAAAAATACTAGAAAACGAAAGTTTCCGAAAAATAAAATATCCGTCACAGAAAATTCCAGAATTTATAAAATTGGGACCATTAAAAAAGTCTGAAAAAGAAAATTGCCAATTAGTGAAATTCTCGAAATTACAAAATTGCGTAATAGTAAAATCTCAAATAATAAAATTTCCGACAGTTTATAATATTACCTAATTTTGACAATTTCTTAATATTAAACTTACAGAAAATTGCCAAATTATGAAAGGCCCCGAATAAAAAATTTCTCGGAAACTACATTTATATTTCATCGAATAAATTGATTATATTAAAAAAATACTATAACATTTATTATAAAAATAAAACAATTCTTTTAATTGTTAAAACTCAGGAATTAAAACAGGAATTAAAACAATTTCTTTATTATACATTTTATTGCAACTTGTATTATGTTTATATAATTTTAATTTGTTCATTTTGAATGTTATTTTTAACGATTCAAACCGACAATACGCATTCTAGCATAAAGCAGTTCCAAGAAAAATTAAAGATATAATTTAAGCGAAAAAGTTTAGTTTGTGAAGTATTATTGAAGCTTGTGTCGCTTCTGCAAAAAGTGAATTTTTTTTCTTCTTAATTGTATTCTTATAACAAAAGTTTATTTTGAATTTTTAGAGTTTTTTAAGACACCACTTTTCTTCATTTATCTGTTTTCATACCTTAAATAGATTTTTTTTAATCTTATTTTTTTATCGTCAATTATATTTTTCACGATATACTAATACATTTTTCTATTTTTATTTATCTTTTTTACGAATAAACCAAAAGGTCGCGGGCTGTTCAAAAATGAAAAATAATACATTTTTTAATCTTCTTTGGATGCTCAATTTTTATTACATCACTTTTGTCTTATTTTGAAAAGTTTGAACGCAAAATAGAATTTTTGATCCATTCCCGTTGGTTTTTGGAACGTTGAATGTTGAATGTTGGTGTTCTGAGTTCCATGAAAAAAAATTATTATGTAAATTAAAAATATTAAAACTATTATTTTAAATAATAATGAACATATAACTTCCAAATTAAAAAATAATTTACCTTAAATAACGAAAAAAAACGTGTGACAAGAACGGGACCTTGTACATGGGCTACCAAATCTTAATCCTTATTACGTATTCAGAAAATACAGACTCGGTAAATATCAATTTGAATGTGTTTTTCTGGAACATTTATTCAAACCGCTTGCATATTTTTACATAATTTGTTGATGTTATTATGGTCTATTTGAAAACGTATATACATACACGACCTTTAAAGTGCAGGTCATGTTCATTAATCAGATATCTCCGACAAATGGAAAAACAATCATGAGCTGCTTTTTTAATCTAAAACGAATTTTTTCAAATGACCTTAGAATTTTTTTTTAATTTTATAAATTCTCTGGTGGCATTTCTAATTCTAATCAAAGAAAAAAATGTATGCTTTTTAAGATCTTGAAAATGTTCAAAATAATAGAAAAAAATGTTATTCGAATGAATTAAAAAAATGTATTTGAATTTTTTTTACTAAATATGACATAAACCGTGAAACTTTTTCAATGAAAAAATTAAAAAAAGAAAAATAAAGAAAGCTGTTATGATAATCTCGTTGAGTGTTCAAAATGCAACTTTTTCTCCTGTGATTATTTTTTCGTATCGTGCGTTGTTTGGCTTAAGAAATATTTCTATTTGCTTTCTTTATTATAAATTACCCAAAATATTACAAATTGTCCTCATAAATGTTGTTCCGAAAAAGTGTTGAAACTTAAATCATAATTTACATTAGTGAATATACTTTTTCATTTTATACGCATGGTTAAGGTGTGAATATTATGAAAAATGCAATATCAAATATAATATAACATTTTAATTTTATTATGACTCAAAATCATTTAATATTATGTTTCATTTAGAAAATATGATTTAAAAATATTTTAGAAAAAATAATTGTTTGAACAAATTGAAGTTTTTTGAACAATGAAAAAATGTTGAATAAATTTTTTTCCATACACTATACAATAAGAAAAATAATTTCATGTCTCCTATTTTATTTTATTTTGTAACTTATCGAAAAATAACTGCTTGAGAAAATAAATATTTTTTTAAACAAATAGAGATTTTTTCTAATTCAGAATAAATGTATCAAAATTATTTAATTATTTTTAGAAATAGCATAGCATATCAACTTCAGAAAAAATTGGACATCTCTGGCTGAATTTCTAGATATTTTGTAAATTAATATTAATGAATTATTTAAATAATTACATGTTTGTAAGATAATTTAAAAATCCGAAAAATGGCCAAATATTAGATTTCGCCCGGAAAGTACGATAATTTTTTACATTTTTTGCAAATCAATAATTGTTTAAATAGGTTACATTGTATTGCAAATTCATCTTTTTCTTACAAAAGTCATATTTCTTATTTGAAAATAAACTTTTTGTTTAGATTTATCTTCTTCGGCAGAAATTGAAATGTTGTGAATAGAAATTTGTTTAAATACTGGATTAAAAATTAACTTGAAAAAAAAAGTATTTTTCCAAATTAAAAATTCAACGTTTTTATATATTTTAATTTAATAAAAATAAAATATATATACAGAAACAAACATTTTCACAAATGACCAATTTTCAGCAAATAAAGATTTTTCACTTAAGAAAGAAATTAAAGTTGGTCAAAATTCTTGAATCTTCAAGGCAGAAGACGAACTTTCTCTACAAAAATTACATTTTTAAATCAAAATATGACTTTTAAGCGAAAAATTAATTTTCGACGAAACTAATGCATTTTTATCCAATAAAAAACATGAAATTTCAAACCAAGATATTATTATTTTTTACTAAAAAAATAAGAATTTTTTTTAAACAAAATAGTGGAATTCCTTAACACGTAGCTGCATTTTTTATTTTTCCCAAAAAAGGTTAATTTTTTTAAAGATGATCTTTTATCTAGATAAAATTTCAGTTTATTTTTCAACACAAAAATACAAATTTGAAACAAAAAGTAAATTTTTTTGCGAAATAGTTAAGTTTTTATCAAAACGGTAGAATTTTTACCCAACAAGTGTAACTTTTCAACAGAATGATTAAATTTTTAATCTTATGATTACATTATTATGGGTGAATTTTTAAATGAAGAAATTGATAAACTTCCTTATAAAACAGATCAATTTAAAAACAATTCAATTTTTTAAAGGGAAAATGAAATGTTTATACTGAAAAACCAAAAAAAAAGAATTTTTAACAGAATAATTTGTTAAAATTTTTGAAAAATATATGTAAAGAAAAACAAATTACAAAAAAAAAAATTTGTCATCCAAAGCCTGATTTTTCAACTAAAGTTATAAGAACTACATTTTCATTTAAAACAATCAATTTCCAAACAAAAAATAAATTCTCAACAAAACAATTCATTTTAAATCCAAAAGATGAATTTAATACCAACAAAGATAGTTTAAATCCAATTTATAAATTTTCAACTAAAAATAATAAATTTATAACCAAAAAATAGGACAGTTTAATTTCCAGTCGGAGAAGTAAATTTCAAACAAAAGACAAAAACGCGTCTTTAGCAAAATAAATTAATTTTTAACTAAAAGTATATATTTTTCAGCAAAAATTGAATAGGTACGCCTTCAGTTGAAAAAATTAATTTTTAACTACAAAGAAACGAATTTTCAACTACATAAACTGATTTTCAATTACAATGATGAAGTTTGAACGAATAACGTGAATTTTTCAACAAATAGTGGGGTCATCAACCTAAAAAAATGAATTTTGTCTGCAGAAATTTCAATTTAATAGTTCTATTTCAACCAAAGAAATTAATTCTTGATTTAAAGATAGAATATTTGAATTTTTTACAGAACAGATACTTTTTTAATAAAAAATTACATTTCTTGGGAAAAAAAGGTGAATTTGCAACAAAAAATGGAATATTTTAAGTCAATTTTCTGCTAGAATGATGAACCTTTAACTAAAAAAATTAATTTTCTACCAAATACATCAATTTTTAACTGAAAGGATAAACTATCTACATAAAAGAAAATAGTTATTAAATTATTAGATAGTGAAGTAAATTTTCAACCAAGAAGAAAGCGAATTTTTAAGAAAATACTAAATTTTGTAACTAAAACGATAATTTTCGAACTAATGAGAGTACTCTTCTATAAAAAAGACGGGTTTTGAACCAATACTTTAATTTTATTCTTTAATAGATACATTTTTATCTAACAATAAAACAGTTAAATTTATACTACAAAAATTCTTTTCTTAAAAATTAAAGTAAACTTTTAATAAAATAGTAGAATTTCCAACAAAGTAGATGAAATTTCTATCGAAAAAGATCAATTTTACACAAATCTTTAAACAGTTACCATAATGATCGGTTTTCAACCAATAAGGCGAATTTTCGACGAAAAGATAACTGCAGTAAATTTTTGCTTTCTTAATGCAAACCAGTTGAACTTATAATTTAAACAAATCACACGTCAAAATTGAATATTTTACCAATATTATTTGTTTTATT
>NC_046659.1:119421883-119427546 GCF_010883055.1 Belonocnema kinseyi | reverse complement strand
AAATTACGCGTAAGTGCAGTATTTAGAGTAGCAAATACCCATTAGTTAATAATCACCATTATTATAACAATTCTAATAAAAAAATCTACTTTTTCGGAGTTAACATAATGATCGGTTTTCAACCAATAAGGCGAATTTTCGACGAAAAGATAACTTTTAAACAAGATAATTTACATTAATTTGCAACCAGATAATAGCATTTTCAAAGGAATTTGCAAGTTCAAAAATAAATTATTTACAAGAAAGTTGAATATGCTCCCTGTTAATTCAAATTTTCAATAAAATAGAGGAGTTTTAATTCAAGTATTAGAATTATAACCTTAAGAAGTTAAATTTTAATCCAAACATGTAAGAGTTCAATTTTCATTTACAAAAATTAATTTTCAAATATAAAAAATAATTTTCAACTAAATAACTAAATTTAAAAAAAAGAGTTTTCAGATAAAATGAGGAATCATCAACCAAATCAATCAATTTTTAATAAAGTAGTTCCACTTCACACTGAGTATTTCAATTTTTACCCAAATAATATGATATTTTAACTGAAAAGCAACTCTGTAATTTTAAAAAAAAATCTTAAAAGGAACATATGATATATGCATGTGACAATGTAGATGAAGATTGTATGAGAAAAAAGCAAACAAATAAGAATTTTTTAAATAATTAGGGTAAGATGTTAATATGAAATTAATTAATTGCTGAACCAATTTTGTTAAGTATTACACTAGAACAATAGTATTAATTTTCATAACAAAAGTTCAGAAAATAAAATTTTTTAAACAATGTTGATCAATATTCCACTAAAGACATATTAATAATTTTTAATTCAAAATCATATTGAAACAAATTTTATTTGTTTAAAAAATTGTAAACAAATAGACTAATATTAATTAATATTGCACAAGACCAATAGTAGTAGTTTTTAAGGAAAAAACGAATTTTCGAAAAAAATTATTTAATCAAATTCAATTTTTATAAACAATTAGAAATTAATAAACCAACGTTAATAAATATTCCACGAGACTAAAAGTACTAATTTTTAGCAGAAAAAATGAATGAATAATTTTAAGTAAAAAATTCGAGAATAAAGTGTTCAAAAATTCGATTTCATGAAAAATCGACATTTGTTGGTTTTAAGGGTAGTTTTCAGGTACACGTGGGGTTGTGTTAGGGGTGTCAAACCCATATGTCTGATACATAAAGTTCTTTTTTGGATAATTCTCTACAGACCCACATACTTTTCCGTCACATTTTTTCAACCCATGAAAAATAATTCTAAAAACTCAAAAAAGTGATTTTTTCTCATGCATTTTGCATGGGAAACTTCAAGTCAAAACCAACACCTGTTAAAATAAAAAAATAAAAATCACGGAATTTCTTTTTTTCGGATTTAGAATAAAATAGGTATTTTTGCACAACCCTAATCCACAATCATGTGAAATAGAAATCAAAACTATCGATCAAGTTAACTTTTAAAATGACAGAAAATAACAGAGGACCACAAAATGGGTTTGGGAGTCTACTGAAATTGTATTAGGTATACTTTCTTTTTTTGGCATCGCTGTTCTACAAACCCCAATTTAACAAGCCCCACACCCAAAAGCTCTACACCCCAAACCAAAAAGCCCTAAACATGCAAGCTCCATATCAACAAACCCAAAAACCCCAAAACTTAAAGCTCCATAGTCATAAAAACGTCAAACCCACAAATCCCAAACCCACAAGCTTCATATTCACAAGCGTACGAACCCCATAATCACAAGCTCTATATCCAAAAACATTAAAAACACAAGCTCCATATCCACCAACCTACAAACGCCATACTCACAAACCCCAATCCCACAAGCTCTATATCCACAAACGTAACCAAAACCCACAAACCCACAAGCTCCATATATAAAAACGTACGAACCCTAAACCAACAATCTGAAACTCACGAACCCCAAACCCACAAACCCCAAACTAACAAAACCCAAACCAAACAACCCCAAATTATACCAATTTCTCAATTGGTGTTATAAGATGTGAGGTATTTGGGTTTGTGGTATTGAGGTTGATGGGTTTGAGATTTGTGGATTTGGGGTTTGTACGTTTGTGAAAATGGAGCTTGTGGGTTTGGGGTTTAGGTTTTGTAGGTTTGTGGATATAGAGCTTGTGTATTTGGAGTTTGTTGATTTAAAGATTGTGGGTTTAAGGGCTTGTTCGTTTGGGGTTTGTGGGTTTGGGGCTTGTTAGCATGTGGGTTTGAAGCTTGTTAATTTGGGGTTTTGTAGGTTTGGGGACGAAATTTATGCATCAATTCCATTGAAGCGCCAGACCAGCAATCGGAAATTTTCTGGTTCGATTTTCAGTGGTGCGATTATTAGAAGATCTTTTTTCAGAAAAATATAATATAATGCAACTTTTGCTTTTTGTGGGTCCGTGAGATAATTAATTTCTGACTCACACTTTCTTTTTCCAGAATCAATATGGCAACAACGGCCGCGATGGCTTGGAGGAAAGAAAGCTCAGACCGTTGCGAATGTTCAGTTTGTTCTAATTCCTACCTTACAATACAAAAGTCATGCAGCACTTAAACGAAATGTAAAACTATTTCCAGGCACGTGGGAGGTGGCAACTATGATGGAACATAAACACGAGTATATAACTGGATATCTTGAAAAGGATTCACATATAAATGAAAAGAGGTTGTGTCCATTCCTTTTTAGAAATATTGAAGTTATAATTCGCATATCTGGTAACCGTGCACAGTGGTTTACTGTAGTCTCGGAAAAAGATCTTATTGTGAGACCACTTTACTATAATGTATACAAGAAACGAACTCGTATTGTCAAAATAGCACATGAAACCGTTTTAACCCTTGTGCTTGATACTCCTGCTACAGGTAGACCTGTTCCTCCCCCGCTGACTCCTCACCAAACCGTGAACAAAAAAAATAAAGTTTCACACATGTAATATATCTAAATTGTAGACTATTTTCCCTGTTATTTATCAACTTTATTTTCTATGTGTGTTACTGAATTAAGTACTTTATATTTTTTAGATGATCGCGTACTATATAATATAAAAAAATGTGTTTAGTTTGTTTCTAATTAATATTGCTTATAATATATTGTAATGATCCATTATAGAGAAAAATATAAAAAAATCGAGAAAAAAGGTTGCAAAAATGCTTCTTTATCTTTTTTCCAATCCTGTTTACTTCTAATTGTATTTTCATTATAGGGAATTATCACTGGGAGCGATTAAGTATCTTTTCCAAGTTTGAAAATTTATCGGTGACTTGTAACGGGAAACGGGTTCCAGTTAAAGTAACGTTATACATGAGATATTAAAAATAAAAAATTAGTTTTCCACAAAAAATTGTTTTTCGCGTTTTGTGTCCGAAAATACTCTACACGATTTTTTTTATTTCAATGTGATACTCGAAAATTTCGAGATATGATTTTTCAAAATTTGGTAATCGGGAAAAATAATTTGTTTTCAAACGCACCCTCGGAAAGAAGTTTTGAATTAAAAAAATTATTCTTGTACTTTAAATAAGCGTTCACCCACAAGCTTAGCAAACCTCCTGTTGTATTTTTTTCATATCAATATAGTGAATTTTTATAAACAATTTTATTTATTTTGAACTTAAATTTTTCAAAAATTCTTCTTTTTTTTAATAATCTTTTTGGTTAAAGATGTAAGAAATAAGTTTGAAAGTTGAAGTTCTTTCTCAAAAAATGCATTTTCTAGTTGACGATTCAAAATTTTAGTGAATTTTTTTTAAACAAAAATTTTAATGTAAAAAGAAACATAAAAAATGTTCTAAGTTCAAAATAAATAAAATTGTTGATAAAAATGCACTATATTGTTGTAGAAGAAAAAAGGGAGGTATGTTATACTATTTTGCAAAATTTGAGGGTGAATAGTTATTTTCAGTAAAAGAATAATTGTTTCTATTAAAAACTTCTTTTACAGTGAGCAATTTTCAGAATTTAGAGAAAGTGGGAAGTAAGGTTAGGATAAATTCCCGGTAAAATAAATGATTTTACATTTTAGTAAAAAAAAATTCAGTTACACCCATTAAGGAAATAAAAGTTAAACACGTAAAAGAAATTCTTATTAAAAATTCACAATTCTCTTTTGGTAGATAATTAAACCATCTTGTTGGAAATTCGTTTTCTTTGTTTGAAGTGAAATATTTTTCATTTTAAGCAAAAGTATTTCTCCTTTATATATTGAATATACTCCATACAGCATTTTTCATGAATGATCATCCGCATAAATGTATTTATATGATATTAATGGATAATTATTAGAAATAGTTTGTATTTTAATTTGAAAAAATGAAGTGTGATTTTATTATTTTATTAAAAGAATACACTGTAAGTATGATTTATTTACGAAAATATGACATAATTCGATTAGTAATTTATTTAAATATTATTCTGATATGTATATTTGGATAGATAATTTATGAAAATTGCTTCAAAAGCAATAATAAAATAATTCAACGATTCAAACTGATTTATTTTTATATAAATTTCAAATTATGTTTCGTACAGGCAGCACCTTCTTTACTGAAAATTGAACCATTTATAAAGAAACCGAATTTAAATAATTTGAACCATTTTGTTGAAAATTCCGGTAATTGTTAAAACTTGTATATTTTTCATCTAAAAATTGGTGTTTTTCGTAGAAAACTAGTTTTTCTGTATCTTAAGCTTCCTTTTTTTGGATAAAAATGCAATTGTTTGTTTGAGAATTAATTTTCATGTAAAAATTTGCATATCAAAATTCAATTGCTTTAGAGAAAATTTGTCCTTTGGCTTATAAGTTCAAAAATTTGGATGAACTTGTTGTTTCTTTTTTTTTGATTGGCATTCATTTTTGTCTGGAAAATTTATAATTTTAGTTGAAAATTTATCTCATTCGTTAAAATTTTTTATATTTTGTTGGAAGTTCCTTTTCTTTGAGTGAAAATTTCCTCTTTCGAAAGTAGATATTTCAAAAGTTTTTTCATTTCTCTTCTTTAGTAGAACATTTTTTGCTTTGAATTTATCTTTATTGCTGAAAAATTAAACTATTAGGTTGAAGATTCATCCTTCTTGATTAAAAATGAACTTTCTTGAAAATTCGTCTTTCCTGGATTAAAGGTGAGCTTTTATATGAAATATTTGACTTTTCACTTAAAAATGAAACTATTTTCTTAAAATTATAGCTGTAAATGCTTACAATCAATCAATTTGTTAAAAATTAAACTATATAATTAAATGGTCATACTTTTGTGAGAAAATCAACTGTATAGTTAATAATTTATCCTTTCAGTTTGAAAGTCCATGTGTTATTGTAGAAAAGTCATATTTGTTGTATGGAATAAGTAAGTTACTTTAAAATATTAATATTGGAATTAAAACTCCCTGTTTTAAATTCGTAAATGATTCCAATTTTTAAATGTTACAATATTCGAATGCTTACCTTTGAATATTATTGGCCAGGAAACAATCCGGAAAAGTCAGAAATTTTCCAAAAATAAAGTTTTTTCGCTTTTTTATACAATGATCAATTAGGATTTTTAAGTGGGACGATGGTCGTGGGGGCTAAAGCGTAGGCTTTGGACCCACTCCTTCGGCTTGCGGGTTTGATTCCCGCCTCGCACTCTGGAAGAGTCTCGGTGG
>NC_046659.1:119407808-119421783 GCF_010883055.1 Belonocnema kinseyi | reverse complement strand
CTTCCACCACCAAGTAAGTGTGTGGAGGGTGTGTAAAGGAATAGAGAAGGTGTAAGAAAAATGTAAACCCTTAGGGGACACATTAGAAGCTTCCACTCAAATTAGGATTTTTAATAACTTTACTCATGCTTGAATTTAAATACATACAATTTTAATGAGTTTCAGCAGTTTAATTATTCTTACAGAAACTAATACCTGAACTAAAGGAGTTAAAGGCTTCGTCTTTGCATCAAGTATCTTAGAACATAAAAAAATATAAAATTATAAAAAATATAAATATATCGCAAATAATGTCAGGTATTATTAATTTAATATTATTTTATTTTACAATTTTTTAAAAAAACTTTTATCAATAAAACAAAAGCTATAAATAATCGATTAATGCTTCAAATTGTGTGTCTGACTATAAAACACTTGTACTACTTGCGTGCATATTGCATGTACTCAAGGAAAATGTGTCTAGACGTAAGTAGAAAAAGGCAATAGTGATAAGCCATATTTATTATATCAGTATGATGCATATTGAGTCATTTATTCCAATAAGCCGAAACGTTAAGAAATAATAAGTGAATGGATATCATAAAATGACTTTTAAATATTCTAATCTGTAATTGAATAGTTAATATTTAATATTTTAACCCAATTTTTAATTCTTAATAATTTTTTTCTACAAATTTTTATGTCGTTTTTTATTTCATATTGCTTGTTGATGATACTTTTCAATTTCGTTCATATAAATATTTGTTGGATACCTTCATACCAAATGACACATTGTTTGAATAGTTCCGAGGGTTGACTTTTTGAAGGGTAAAATTTCCTGAAAACTTTCGCTGTGTATACTGAATTGAAAAAGAAAATATTTTCCGACTTAAAATGCTGATCAACTAAACTAACGTAATGCCGATCTGGCCCTGATCGAATTTCTTGATCTGGCCCTGATCTGATTTCCCGTTGTCTAGCTCTTGGGTCATATCATACGTTTCTAATGTATTTTTTGCGCCAAATTAGAAATTATTTTTAGTTTTGCTCTGTCACGTTAGAGTTTTTTTTACCAAACCCTAAAAGTGTGTAGAAAAAACGATTAAACAGGTTTACAACAACAAAAAGTTGTCTGGATCTTGGACCATACCATATGTTTCTCATGTATTTTTTTACGTTGAATTTGAATTTATTTCGAGTTTTTCTCTATCACGTCAGGGTTTTCACCAAAACCCAAAAATATGTAGAAAAAAAACGATAACGCAGGCTTACAAAAAAAAATTGTCTGGATCTTAGGTCATACCATATGTTTCTCACGTATTTTTTCACCCCAAATACAAATCTATTTTTATTTTTTCTCTGTCACAAAGGATTTTTACCAAAACACAAAAAAATGTCGATAAAAACGATTACAAAGGTTCACAACAACAAAAAGTTGTCTGGATTTTGGGTCATACCATATGTTTCTCATGTATTTTCTTATACTGAATTTAAACCAATTTTTAGTTTTTCTCTATCACGTCAGAATTTTTACCAAAACCGAAAAATATGGAGAAAAAACGATTATACAGGTTTACAAAAAAAAAGTTATTTGGATCTTGGGTCATTCCATATGTTTATCTTTTTTTTTTACGCTGAATTCAAATCTGTTTTTGTTTTTTTCTATCATGTCAAGATTTCTACCAAAACCTAAAAAACAGAATATGTACATCTAAATATTTTGTAGGCGAATCTAAAGAATTTTTAGATATTCGGTATTACTCTTAGTTTCTTCTGAAATTAATTACAAAAGTTCAACTGGATTGCGAGATCAAATTTTAGTGTCAAAACTGTTCCAAGATTCTGCTTCACCATAACCTATTGTTTTCACCAGCCAAAGTTATAAAACTTTTAATATTATTGACCTTTAAAGTATAATTATTCTAAGAGCGTGGAAAATTATATGATTTATAATTGCAAGCTTCACAAATAATAAAGTCAAGGCTTATTCAATTGTCAAAAATTAAAAAATTTATAACTTTGTTTGAAATTAAAATATTCTTCAAGATTAGTCAAAAATACTGGGATGGGGATGAGGTGATCGCCGGTTTCGCCAAACTGAAAATGCGAGATAGGTTGAAGCACGTTCCCCCCTTTAAATTGTATACAGTAGCGTCATAATGTTCATAAATTGTTTAATACAAACATTCAACAAGGAATAATAAGATAGCGACTGGTAAAATAAGCCTTAGTCCTTTTGAAGAATATTCACTAATCATGATCTTATTTTAAATCTTGAAGCTAATGTCTTTCATTTCTAAAAAATGAGGTCCGTGACTAGTATTTTGTATTTTATCGTAGTTATATTTTTATTTGTAAGTATAATGATAATCATAATACACAATGCATTGTTATTTACACTATTAAAAGGTGTGGTAAGAAATGACCAAGTCAAAGAAAAGAGTAATTATTGTCGTTATCAAGATTGAAGTTTCGTAAGGGGACAATCCAAAAGTTTCTAAATCGATTTTTGTATCCTAAAAAATGTGAACAAAATCAAATTCCTCATGAGCTGAAAGCTTTTGCCTTAATTCGCCTTGTGAAGAATAAAAAACACGATTCATTAAAAGGAATCAATCCATAAACGTGAATTGCTCAAACTCTAACTTATTTAAAAATAAAACAAACTCAAAAATTAATTTAGTTTTTCTGTTATTCACGAAAAGTCCGGAAACTTTAAGAACATGGCCAAAATCATTGTAATTCACCATATTTTCAAAATTTCTTTCCTTTTATCAATCCAAAGAAATTTTGAGATTTTTTTATAATTTCTTTGCAATCTTTGATTTAACAAAATATGATGGTTGTACTATAAAAGTAACAAACTAAAAAAACTGCTTCAATCTAACTAACTCTCCGGGCATAATTATAGTTCATGCTCCCTTTGAAACACATTTATTTTGCAAATTGATGCAACGGATTAACATTTGAGCTTTAGAAATCTGTAACTTTGCACATATGCAAAATAAAAGTATTTTCAAAAATTCGTTTGAAAAAAATTCTACAAGAAATTAGCTGAAAAACTACCAGTATCAGAACAACTTTTATCAGAAGTTCCAAAACATTTTCCAAATGATGGAAAGGGTTGCTAAAGCTGTGCTTAAGTCTAACGAAAACTGATAAGCTTAAACAAAATGTTTTGAACCCATGAAAAATGTTATTCAAAGAAAATTATAGGAAGGGGAATTTGAACATGAAAGATCGAAGAGGTCAACAAAAAATTTAATGTGTAAAATTTTACACTATGCCAACGTCTTGAATCCCTGGAAGAGATAACGTTGTATCACCGGAAATCTGTTTCTTTCTAAAACATTGCTTGCTCTAACACTAAAGATTTGTGAATTTTCTTTTTCATATGACATTATAGTTTGTTTAATCAAGATTAGCGGCAGCTAATCTTAAGTTAAGTACAACAAAAAATATATTAAGAAATCTAAATACTCATATGAGAACACAGTCTATTCTAAAAGAAGGAATTTAAAAAAGAATAAATTTTTCAACAAAAATGCTTGAATTGTAGATGTAACAATGGATAAAATGCACCATAGACATTATTTGAAAAAATCAACTCATGAAAAACTTTTTTAGAAGAAACTGCTCAATAATAAAGATGTGAGGTGGCCAAAAAAATTCTTTTTTTGAGTAGCACCTCCTAAAAGCCCCTAAAAGTGATATTTTCCCAACGATAATAGGCCCTTCAAATTTTAGTTCATTCAGATAACATTTTCTACTCTGTGCATACATTTTTAAATTTTATATTTTAAGGCCATGTGATGAGTATAACAGCTGATCAGGTCAGCCCTAAGATCAATATTTTTTCACCCGTATTGAAAAATAAAAGTTTAAATAACGCGGAATTTTTTTCCGGGATATGTTAATAAATATTAAAGGATCGTTTGTGGCTTTGTGAAGATTTGGAGAAAGAAAAAAGTTTATTAATGCAAATAATGATTATCGACGGACACATTTAGGTTTTACAGCAGAAGTTCGACTTTTAACGTTCTCTGACGGTAATTATGCAATCTGTTTTACCCCCAGACGTATGTCACACCAAATATGTTTATTTGTATTTCAAGTGCAAACAAAAGTTTTTGCATTATTTGTGCATAATGCTCGTGAGCTATTTTTGTTGTTTTGCCCCACTTTGATCAATATAAACCTCACAACTAGCCCATTGACAACATTGCAAATTGCTTGCAGGATTTGACGACAGCACGGTCGGTATTTCTCCAAAATAGTCATTAAAAAAAAACTTTTTTCACTATTCTAATTATATAGGACCAGAGACACATTCTTGAATGCCTTCTACTTATCGTGCTCAATTATTAACACCATATCTCATTCCGTGTCGACGTAAGTTGGAAAAGAAAACTTGCACTGGTATTTTCTTCAAAACAAAAAACAAAATTCTCGAAATTTCCACGTTTTGGTCACGTGACCTTCTCGTCACATGGCCTTAAAGAATTCACAAAAATTTGCGTATGGGCTAGACGAATATTTTTAATTTCATTCACGTTTAGTTTTACTTAAAAAATCATTCGCTGCGATCGAAGAAACACAACACTGTTTCATTGTTATAAAATATTTTTCTAGATTCACGATTGTGAAATTGACCTTTCTTCAAACAACCTTAAGGCTCAGGGTCCTCGGGAACGTCAAAAATTTTTCTTCGCTGAAGATGAATCTTGGTACACATGGCCTATCCTAATTTCAAGATCCATACTAATCTCTCCTGTTTACCCGTTTATACCACTTAAAGCATACTAAAACTTATTTGCTGCCGAAGCTCAGATCTCCAGGTTAGACATTCAAAATTCGTTAGATAGCTGATGCCCACGATGATTAAGCTATCGTCATACGTACCCAAAAATATTGCGTAGTATGAGAATTAGTAACATAAGTATGACGCGAAAGATGAGAAAGCGTATGATGTTCGACCTGAAATAGACCCTTCTGAAGAGGGACGCTTTTATTTGGCACACCGTTTTTTCAAAAAGAGATAATAAATCTGGTTTTCGAAAGGACAATCCACCTCTCTACGTCTCTCACTATAGGTGTATGGACGTAAGCTTTCCAAAGTACAGACTAAATGTCTAATGGATGTTAGATCGATAGAATGCAGTGCCTTAGTAGACTGGTCGATTATCAGGCATTCCCTGCCGCCTGCTACACATTTTTTCAACCCACTGTCTCCGAAAATCTTTCCCAAAAAGGTCAAAATTTCCTAACAATCCTGTTTTTCAGAAAAGCTCTACAGAACTTATACAGAGTGTGCAGAAGGATCTCCTCAAAAATCAATGTTTGTTTTTTGACGAAGCACCCCCTGAACTTGTTCTAGTTAGTGAAAAATACTGCACCTTTGGCTTCAAAAACTATTCTACATATGGGTTAAAATATTATATCTTGAATTTTGAAAAATGTATGCGTTATTCATTGGATTTCTTGGTATGTAAATGACTTAACAAGATACCGCAAAACAACCAATTATTTTTTTGCAGAAAAGTGCCCATATTATATCAAAAGAATTCTTCTTAACTACAATAACATGCTGAACTAACGAAATTAAGTTAAAGTATAGCATTCTGAGCCAATCACTAGAAATATATCGTTTTCAAACTTAACTTTCATTTGAGAAGTAAAAAAATTGCGAATCGTACCTCAAGTAAGGTTTTTATTGAATATGCGATTAGTAGTAATTTCTCAGCTAATAGTATTTACAGAAATCTATTGAGTTAACCATAAAAATAAGCGATCCTAATGTAAATGAAATAAAAATATACTGAAGATAGAATCTTGAGGAGAACAAGCTACCCTCAAATGAATATGTTCTCAGCATGGTTCAGAACCATCTATTTTTAGGGGAAATAATACATGAAAGTGCCAAGTAAGTATGGTTTGTGCGAGAAAATGTTAAATGAACGACGAAAAACCGACGTATTTTGAATAGTTGACGTCGATATCTGGATGTATTTTCGACCAAGCAATAGGGTTCTAAGATAAATTGAAAATTCCTGTGCGAGAAAAACATCGTTGTGTTTAAAAATTCACTGCACTACATAAAACTTGGAAAGACTAAAATTATTCCTTGAAAAAAAGATCCTAGTCCATTCCATTCCCAATGGAGTGAAGATGGAGTAGCATCGTTTTTTTAAGAAATAATTTTAATTTAAAAATATTATTTTCCATTTCCAGATAAATTTTTAAAAATTTTAAATAATTACTTATATCATTAACGCCTAGCTAAAAATTAGCGTTATGTTCTTGAATCAAGAGTTTTTATTCTGTTCTAGAGAGATCAGAATAAGAACTCTTAATTCAAGAACATAACGCTAATGTTTAGCTAGGTGTTAATGGTACAAGTAATTTCAAGGATCAACAAGGATATTTTTTTCAAGTTTTCTGGTTCGTTTCCCAATGTAGTGTAGATGGAGTAGAATCTTTTTTCAAGGAATAATTTTAATTTAAAAATATTATTTTCCATCTAGTCTTATTAAGATGTTAAACATTTTCTGTTATTGAAGATTCTTAACTTGATCGATATTGTGTAGATTTTATGCCTTCATGGTTTGGAGGGTTGATCTACTGTCGGTAAGATACAATCTCTGATGATATAGCAGATAAATTTAAAAAATTTTAAATAATCACTTGGGAAGACCTTAACAAGAAAAGGGGACAAATTTCAAGTGTTTTCCAAGAAAAAAGAACAAACTTCCGCGATAATTTGGACAACCTATTCTACAAAGCTCACGGTGACGCTTTTGCACGAATTAAGGTAGAAAAAACGAGGCGTAAACGAGAATTAAAAAAAAAACAAAAAGAAAAGAGGAAATCTTAATTCAAAAAAGAAAAGAGGAATCTTAATTAATTTATCGAGAAGGTTAATGATAACTCAATAGAAAGTGTGAAAAATGTCGTGAATCATCGTCCATAATTTTTGGAAAAAGAAATGAGTTTTTCTTTAGGACCCTGATTGGAAGCCGGAAACACAAAAGATCCTTCTAAACATATAAGAAATTACTCAATCTCTCTGTCGAACTTCAGATAAAACTCAACTGTCTAATAGGATGACAATGTACGCCATCTCAATTACAGCGGAGAGCTTAGGACACAACACAGCAATTGAAAATAATAGCTTTCTAAAATACAGTTCAATCCATAATATATTTTAAGAAAACTTCATGATCAATTATTCTCAGATAATTTGAACTTAAGTAAAAGCACCATTGCAAAAGTTAAAAAGGAAGAGCAAATGAAGCATGCTTCTGAAAACGTATTTCACGATTGACTGAAAAAAATGAAACGATTGCCTGTTTTAGTATCTAGCGCTGATGAATTTCAAATCTTGGGTGTGCCACAGACGGACT
Organism: Belonocnema kinseyi; assembly: GCF_010883055.1. Lineage (NCBI taxonomy): Eukaryota > Metazoa > Arthropoda > Insecta > Hymenoptera > Cynipidae > Belonocnema > Belonocnema kinseyi. Next base: position 119,414,401 of record NC_046659.1, on the reverse strand, counting down.
CTGCTACTGGATTTGTTAAAGCTTCTGCTATGGCACAAAATCTGGATCAGAGACTTCATTATTTAAAAAGTTTTGTGAAGCATGGGTATATTTCTGTGAGACAAGGTTCGAAATTGGTATAAACAACAAGCGAATACTTATGAAATGGCGATCAGAAAAAGACTACCATATTAAATTTGCAAATTCACAGTAAGAAGAAAATTATTCACCCCGTGATGATCACCACGAATTAATTGAACTCACAATAATTTTTTTAGGAGATGTTCGAATCCGAGGTAGTCGCTTTATGGATCTAGGAATAATGAACCATGCGCGGTGCATGGCAATTGGCATTTACTGCCGAAAAAGTTGGATGTTTTAAAATCAGTATACGTTAACATCTGCAGAAAGGCAAACCATGAGGAAATTGTGCCTTTTTTTGATCAAAATTCACATCTGATTTTGGTTTGAGGCTCATTGTTGGTTGCTGCGGGATACAATGACTTACATTTAATCTAAAAATTAGTGAGCTACAAGTCCATAAATGCGCAAATATCAAAAGTCTCTTGTGAAAAGTTTGAAGGACACTTGTTGTATCTGTTAGAAGAACTTGTGACCATGGCATTCTTTGATTCTAAAATGTCACTTGAACAGCAAAGCATCTTTCAGGTCAAATCTGATAAATTTTGCGAAGAATGATATTGAAGATTCTGTTACTTCAAAAGCACTTCGGTTTTTTGATATTATGCAGTTGATTTTGTTATTCTTAAGAGCAGATCCGGTTTTCTGGGTTGCTGAAAACACTACATTAAGGCTTTTGCCATCGTTAGTACCCTAAAAGTTGTCATCAATGCTGCAAAAAGAGCCGTGGCTTCGAAGAAACGGTTGAAACGGTCTCTGTCTAAAAATGGGAATCAGCTGCAGGCACTTTATGTGGAAATCCAAGGACAAATTCGAAAATATCCTGCACGTGATAAAAAAATCCTTCGAAAATATTGGTAAAATGGAATGGAAAATATTGGTAAAATTTCTGGTAAAATTTAGTTAATTTGTTTATCAACATATAGTACCAATAATTACATTCTCGATCAAACAAATATTATATTTACGAAAATGAACAATAATTAGTCAGTTTAATCATTTCCAGGACATCCTAGTGTGCAGGCAAATTTTTGGACACTGCGAACTAGCTGTGAATCTAAATATAAACTGAGGATTAAGGCCAGATGTTGGTATGCAAATGTAACCTTCCATCAAAGGTCTTGGCACTACTTGGTCAATGAGCAAAAAGGTTACACTTGCCCCTGGGTGTTTTTATTACCTCTATGGCAGTGTCTGTTGAACATTCCTAATGAGGTTGTCACATAGTTTCTTGAACCGGATGATATCCTTAGTGTCTTTCTTCAAAACTTGTTGAGCCTCACAGATCTCTTTCTACAATAATTTCCAATAATATGCTGTTAGATTGTCAGCAGTTTTCACTTACCACCTTGATAAAAAAGTTTTAGGACTTTATTTTTAAAATCACAAATACAAGTTTATTCATCATAATCGTTATTATTCCCTTCAAAGTACTCCTCATTGATTTTTATGCACATATGCCAGCGCTTGATCCAATCCTCGAAACATTTTTTATAATCGGTTTGCGGTATAGTCATCAGAGCCATCTTCGATTTTTCCATAACCTCATCTCGGGTGCTGTAACGCGTTCAACCGAGTGTTTTCTTGAGTCAAGTTCTTGGATGGTATTCGTTTCGTTTTTAGACAAACGCTCACGCATAATGATAGCATTGTGCAAAATCGATGACATTTTTGTTCTGAAAAATCGAAACCATACACAAAGATAGATCTACAGAATACGGCGTCACTTCAACAAATGTTAAGCTATCAAGCTGAAAATCTGAAAGAACGTCAATGACACTTCTATCAAACAAAAAAAAAGAATTAAAATCGGTCGAACGAGAGCGCCACACGGTGATGAGTCCTAAAACTTTTGGATCAAGGTGGTATTCAGTTATTCTCAAATGTGTATATTTTAATTTTTTGTTGTTGCATTTAAATTGTGATTAAGTGATTTGACTGATTAGTCATTAAAATAGATTATTTCCTACGTACTTCTTTTTTTGCAGTATCAATGTGGCCATCTAGCAGGAGAACCGGAGGAAGGATTCATTATCAGCCAGTTGAACTTGCTGCTCGTCATTACGAAAGTTTTGAAGATGAAAATAGACTTCACGACTTGGTTACAAGCTCTTTTGAGGTAGCAATCAGAGAGGAAAATAATTGCGAACACGTAATGGAATATATCGAAAATGTACCACAAGGAAATGTTTTGTGTCCATTTGTTTTTAAAATAATATGGTACGAAAGAACAAACTTGTGTTGTCGGTGTGAAACCAAGATCTCAATCTCCACCCCTAATCGCAGCCAACCCTTCAGCCTAAACTTTTTGATAAAAAATAAATCGAAACCATAAATCTGTAACTTCTGTATCTGTATCGCGTTAAATAGATTAAAATTTATATTCTTAACATGAAATTGATAATACTTTAGAAGGAAGTTTAAGAACTGACAACAAAATTTATTTATATTTTTCTTTAGTTTCCAAAATCCAATCGGCATCTTTTAATACTTGCGCAATAACGTTGAGGATAATTTTCTTGCCAAAAATAGGGTCTGTGAAAAAAAAATCAATGATCATCAAAACAGGAATAACAATATCAGTCATGTATTTGAAAAACTTTGTTTTTTGTATGAGAAGTTCCAAAAATACGAAGAATAATAATTTCAACAGTAGTTTTTGTAATTGTTATTATAATTTGACGAAAAACGACAGCATTTGCGTATTACGAGGTTCGATGTGCCCCCACCTCTTCTACGGCTCGTCGGGTGATTTTTGTGATATTACTTTTTTGGTTTAATCACTTTGGACTAAACAAATCTGAAAAAAACTTATAAGATTTCTAAAAGGATTTTATAAAAAAATTATTCGTCGAAATAATGTTTTTTCTGATTATCCATAAGTTTAAGTTTTTTAAAGTTATGTGACAAGAAATTTGGATAACAACCATACGAATAATGATGAAGAAATTACTTTTTCAGAAAAAAAAATTCTTTAAAAGATAGTCCTTTACGTTTGAAACTTAATGAAAATGTTTTCAATATTCATAAATATTTAATCAATTTTATGATATTTTTGAACAAATTAAATAAACAATCGCATAGATAAGGCATTCTTCTTAATAACTTTATGGTAGTTTCAGAAAAAATTTATGAATAATTGTTCAATCTTATGACTCTTTTAAATAAACGTAATTATCAAATGCATTATTGGGACATCCATCGACGAAAAAATTCTTTTATTTTATAGTGGCAATCCTTTTAATGGGAAAATTGATACTCGTACTGATGACACTCGGACTTCAACTCAGAGGTCCGGGGTTCGATCCCTGAGCCGGTACCTCTAGAAATTTTTCAATGTACCTTTACCGGGGCTCTGGTGGTTCGGAACCCACCTTAAGCTGTAGGTCCCCCCATCGTGTACTTGACTGCAACCCAGTCCGTCAATAATGGGGTAAAACCAGGCTTTGTCCAATATGTCTGGGCAGGCTGCTCTCATCTGAATACTTGATTGCATTATAAAAATGCATCCGTAATTGATGAATTTGATTGATTGTACAAAGAAATGCGTGCAATATCGGATAATAAATTTTTATCGAGAATTTATCCCTTTTAGTTAAAAATGTATGTTATTCGTAAAGAATTTCACAATATTGTTAGAACGTAACTTTTCGACTGTTTTGATTTAATACCACATGGCGTGCTTCAAATTGATAGATTCACAATTAAACGCCTTTATTCTATTTAAAACCGTTTTTAAATATTATTCCAATCCGAATAAATCCTCCTTTAAATTATTAACTTAAAAGTTTTTAACTGAAATTTTTTTTTGTTAAACAGCATTTGACTGTTTATTTCAGATAGGTAATTTTTAATTTGTAAAATTCGAGAAATTTAAAGTTTTTTAGTTTAAACGCATTTATTTAAAAATTGTTTTAAAAAAATTTAGATTATTAGGAGTTTGAATGTAAAATTTTTGAGTTATACAATCGTTGAGCCTCTTTTTTGAAAGCTTTAAATTAAAGAGTTTAACTAAACCCCCTACCGCCCTTAAAACTTTCTTTTTTCTGAATCTTGAGATATCTAGGCGTATTATTCCTATGGCGGAGTGTATACAAAACTAAAATTCTAGCTCATTACCGTCCTGACTTTCATGTAAATATTTGCGTTAAAAATTGCTGTTCGTCTCAAAGTCATATTTAAAAAAACTCAAGTCTTCCAAACGTTACATATATGACACTGTGGACAGGAGAGGGTTACGATCTCTTATTTTGATTTTAGTTTCGACTACTTTGAATAAAAAAGTTTCTACCACAAGAATTCGAATTTGCTTATTCTGATAATCCTGACATATTTTAGCAACATAAAAATTGATCAAGAATTTTTTTCCGCATCTAAAATGACCACACTAATTACACGAAATTTAATAAAAAGAATAAAACATTTTGAAGAAAAGTCAAATTTAAATATAACGCCCCCAGATATAACCCTTCCGAGCATTAATGCCGCGCCGCGGGTATCGACAAGAGTAGCTGCGAGAAAATGTGCGGTGTTCACACAGGCTTGACAAAATAGGAGATTGCAACTGTTGCAACTGCGCCATGGCATTGCGACAGTTCACTCAAAGCGGGGGACATCCACATAGCGAATAAGCACGATGACGAGCTCACGTCAATCAGGAGTGTTTTAAAATGATTTATTTACTATAAGAATTCTTCATAATATTTCATTTATATTTAAATTTATTGTGAATTGGTGGCGCTGTCGTAGCTACCCAAAAGCCTCTACGATTCAATAAAGAAAACAAAGGAAAAGTATTGGATGAGCGGAAAAAGAATTTGATTGTTTTAAAAAGAAAAGTGAGACCTGTCACTGGAACACAATCAGATCGCCGCTGTCTAACTCACATAGTAGAAAAAGAGATTCCATCGACTTTAGGCGTCGAGAGTCCTAACCTTCAGCTTTCAAGTGTTTACGTGAGAATAGTGAAAACTGTCTTTTTCGTGGACAGTTAATATAATATTGATAAATGTCAGTGATTTGCTGTTAAATAACTTTTTCATATGTCTGCTTATAAAACTGTATTATGAGCAATATGCATTATTCCTGAATATAATATTCCTCATTATTTTGCATGCATATTTACTTCTTTCAAGGGGAAGGGCGCAAAATTTTCAATATCGCAACTAGTGCAAATAAATCTAGTTACGGTTCTAATTGTAAATTTACATTACAATACGGTTACGCAACTTGTATCAAAGGGGAAACGTTAAGACTCATTACGCACGTAAAGATCTGATTCACTCACAAGTATATTATTATTTTTAAGAAAATTAAATAGAGTTTGCTTAAATGCTGACAATACATGCTGTAATAATAAGATAACGGCTATTATAAAGTATACAAGTGACACGTTGGCCACATCTTTACCATTATAATCTTACAAATTCTTAGAAATTAGTTTCCTTCTTGTAGAGAAATGACGAATATTATTCGAACTCTGATCTTCACTTTTATAATGCTTCTAATTTTTAATGGTAAGTAGGTTCAGATTCCGCTTATAATCTACAATTGTTTTTCTGAGTTTTTTTTTTTTTTTGAAAGAAAAACTTCCTCAGACTTTTTCTTTGAAATGAAAGCCATTTCTTTAGATTAGTTCAAACATATGTTATTATAATTCCGCGTGCGTTTTATCTTAATGCATTATGACATACTTACCGAAAAAGTGAATTCCCAGTCGCGTGCACTAGGCGTGCTTAAACTTAGCGAGCCGCGTACAAAAATGAATTTTCAGTTAAAATATGATGGTTCACGCTTAACAGAAAAGATTTTAATTTTAAATAAAAAACAGTTAAACTCAATTTGAAAAGTAAAATTCTAACAAAACAGTTAACTCCTCAAAAAAACAGTTGAGTTTTCAACAATAATATGAATTTCATCCAAGAAGTTCAATTGATAATTCTTAGTTAAAGAAATTATTTGTCTACCAAAGATGATTTCATTTTTAAATGAAAATCAAATTAAATTCAAATAAGAAGGACGAGTTTTCTATGAAGAAGAATTATTTTGTAATAAAAGAGACGAATTTCCAAGATAATACATGTAATTGCAATCAAAAATGGAACAAATTAACTCTCAACTAATGACATTAACTTTAACAAAACAGGATTTCAATTTTTAATAAAGGACAGTAAATATTAATAAAAAAAAGTATCAACAAAAAATTAGAGCTTCAATCCAGAAAATGAATTTTTTACCAAAATTTGGACCAGATTTAGGAAACTGCAACATAATAATTTAATTTGAAAATAAAGCAGATAAATTTTCAACTAAAAATAGAATAGTTCAATTTTAGTAGAATCTTCAAAGAACCTCGTAATGCATTTGTTTAATAAAGGGGGAGGGTCGGTAAGGCCGGCTTTTGGCCTAATTTATTTTTGGACCAAAAAATCTGAAAAAATCATGGTAGTATCTTATAAGTATCCCGAGTCGAT
>NC_046659.1:119352176-119407708 GCF_010883055.1 Belonocnema kinseyi | reverse complement strand
GGGGGTGGAGGGTATTCCGTTTAGCGTGCAATCGATTCGGGATACTTATAAGATACTACCATGATTTTTTCAGATTTTTTGATCCAAAAATAAATTAGGCCAAAAACCGACCTTACCGACCCTCCCCCTTTGTTTATAATATTAACAAAAATTAAGACAATTTTTTTTATTATAATATAGTTTCATTTAAATTCCTTGCAATACAGCTTTAAAAAACGTTAAATTATTAATAATTATAGAAATCACGGTTTCAACAAATAAATGGTTTATAAAAATTTGTTTGTTAATTGTATCATGATGAAATATCTTTATATAATGTAAATCTGTAAAACGTTAGCGATTAGAACAATTTCCCCATTATTGTTGATCATCGGCAACGTCAAATAGAAAAAATTGCCATTTTTCGTTATATTTATATATTTAGAAAAAAATTTTTAAAACTAAATCAAAAATCAGGTTTTACAACTTTCTTCGAAATTTTATCAGCTGTAAAAAAAATATCCACATTAGTCCACAGGTTTAGCTAGAATCGTATTTTGAATACAAAAATATACTTTTCCCCACTGTGCAGCGTGAGAGTGGGGAAAGTCTCTCGATGAGCTCAAGGAAGGATCAGGGGAAGCAGTCTTCTTCCCAGCGGCCTTATTGGTTGGCTTTACACCGACGAACGGAAGGTTAGCTACAAGTGCGTAGAACATTTGGGAGGCGCGCAACTTTCCCCTCGCAAGGAGAGGGAAAGAAGTGTTGCCAATTCACAAAATTCAAATTCATGAGCTGATTGCAAATGTCTGTAACGTAGGTCATCAAAATTAAAGTTGGCAACCCGTTCTTCACGATCTTTCCGAGACAAAAGTTTTGCTCCACCTAACAGTTCACCGCGGATGGAGCTAACCTTTCGTTCGTCGGTGTGAAGCCGACCATTGATACTTTCGACTTTAATTCGTTTCTTTTTGAAGATATAAGTTCACAGCATGACTCTCCTCCTGACGGAGCCTCTATTTCTGGTTTTCCTCGTTGGAGATCATCTTCCACTTCTGAAGCACCACATTCTCCTGCCAGGTATCTTCCTCCTGCCGAGCCTCCTCTTCGTTCCAGGTCTCCTTCTCCTTCTACCGAGCTTTCTCTTCGCGCCAGATCCAGATCCAGGTCTCCGTCTGCCCGCTTGTCGCCCAACAGTCTTGCTTTGCCTAACATACTTGGATATGGGCTTGAGCAGCTTCCATTTATTCGCGTTATTTCCACTGTAAATCCTAATCGGCGGTTTAAACTTCGAAAACACACTTTTTCTACTTATAAAGCAATTTATGTACTCCAAACAGGAAAGCGTAAATATAGTGCCATGCCAAACGAAGAACAAATTGTATTATCAACATTTGATGGTGACACCTTTGCAATATGGGAGGCTGATAATATCAGCTTTGGAGGAATATATGCATACAGTTCTCGAATTAGATGTAAAGGACGGGTAAAAGTCAACATTGAAACTGGTAGAGTCACCGCGTTGACCGAAACAGAAGTCAGGGAAGTTCCAGTCGGCCTCCGAAAACAAATTATCTCTCATTATGTAGTGCATTGTGTAAACCATTAGTAAATAAAAATATATAACCCTGCAATACGGGACGTTTCAAAATGTTGAAAGTAACTTGAAGTATTACCCAGGAACTCTCTTTCTTTAGGAAATAAAAAGTTAGGTCCTTAGTTTCATACAAGAATGTTTTCAAAATAAACCCAAAACCCCAAATAAAACCAAGAATCTAACGACCAAATTTGTACAACCATCATAAAATGTTTCTACTGCAATCTGGAAAAAAAATTCTCTAAAAAAGAAAAAAAAAATTTTCAGTGTAAAAATAGAAAAGAGAAAACAAAAACGAGAAGAAAATCAACAAAATATCCTTACTTTTCTTTTTTATTTCTTGAGTATTTTTTCTTTTTATCATTATCAAACCACAAAAAAAACATTTATGAAGTTTGGTTTGACAATGATAAAAACAAAAAAGACGAAAAAACTAAAAAAGAGAAGGAAGGGTATTTGGTTAGGTGCATTCTCATTTTTCTTTCCTCTTTTTTATTTTTGTCCAAAGAAAGATTTTTTCTTCTCTTTTTTAACATTTTTTTCAGATTGTGGTAGGAGCATTTTATGTTTCTTGTCCAAATTTTTTTTTAGATTCTTGCTCTTTTTCAGAACTCTGCACATTAACATAACTATTGGACGTTAAATAATATTTTAAATTTGATTTCAAGCTCATTTACATTAATTCATTTTTAATAGATTTAAATTTATCCTTTTTGTTGAATAATTCACTTTTTTTAGATTCATATTTTGACATTAAAAATTCAAGTCTTTTTGATGCTGAAAATTTGTCTTATTGATTTGAAAGTTTAACCGCCTCAGTAGAAACTTCATATTTTTGGGATGAAAATTCACTCATTTGGTTGAAAATTAAACTATTCTGTTGATGATAATTCATCCATTTTAGTAAAAAGTTCAACTGTTTTGTTGACAATTCGTTTTCTTTGGTTTGGAACTGTGATTATTTTTGTAGAAAATTTATTTCTCGTTTAAAATTCATATTTTCTTTTTTTCGAAGAAAATTTAATTCGTTTTTTGATAATTCCTTTTTTTTAATTTTTTGGTTTATTGGATGTAGTAGAAATTTAATCTCTCTTGGATAAAAATGCAATATTTTATAAGAGAAGTAATGTTATTTGCTTATGTATTTACCTATTATTTGTTTGAAAATAATGGATAAGCCTTTTCGTTAAGGAATAATTTTTTTTCCTGAAAATTGAATTTTTTAATTGGAATTTTATCTCTTCAATTAAAAATTTAACTATTTTTTTGAAAATTAAATTTTTCTAATAATTCAATTTTTCTATAAAAAATTCGTCTTTTGTCTTTAAGGTTCAATAATTTGGACAAAGTTCTTTTGTGTTTCATGACTAAAAAATCATTATTTGTTCAAGATCTGTCGGATTTGTTTGAAAATTGACTTCTGCATCTATTTATTTAATCTTTTTTGTTTGAGATATAAATTATAACACTTTTTTAGTCAGAATTCATCTTGTTGAGTTAAAAATTTCATTGTTTTCCTGATATTTTATTTAGTTTGTTGTGAAGTCATCTATTATGGTAAAAAGTCTTTTATTTCTTTAAAATAAATCAATAAATAAGAAAAATAAGATTTCTTATCTGAAATATTCTTTCATTGCGTTTATAAAGGATCATATATATTAAAAATATTAAAGGATTAAAATTCTGGTATCGGAATAATAAGTTTCGAGTACCTTATTGTACCAGCAATAACTAGAAAAACTGCAAAATGTAATTTTATGAACAATTAATATTTTTATATGTACGATAATCACATATAAAGCCTGAATTTTACCAAATCCTATGAAAATATAAACTACATTATATTATTGTCTTTAAAAACTATATACATCTTTCGCAAATATCTATTATTTATACTAAATTTAATTAATCAAGAAATTTTCCCTACTGCGCTTTTTTCACTTTTTTTGCAGTAGAATTAAGCTGAATTGTTTTAGAGTTTAATAAAGAAAAATAAATCAGAAAATATTTTTAAGATTTGGAAAGAAATGTGATTAAATAAATTCAAAAGGACAGGAACTCTACACAGCAATGTAGAGTTAGTTACTTGTTTTTAGGCAAAACCCACAAAACATAATTATATTTTTATTTACAAAAAATCAGTTCAAAGTAAAGTAGAAAAAAATACTGGATTTATAATTCTACTGTTTATTTAGCTTGGACCATCTTCTTGGACACTAAAGACCTTTTGACAATGGAAAATACACCAAATTTGTTGTTTTAAATTAATTCATTTTAATATAACTAGGTAAGACGTTTGGCAGCTGTCCTTTTTTCTTTATATTTATGTTTAAATCAAGTTGTCAGTTTTAGCAGTAACGAAGGGAAGTCAGGAAGCGCCAGGAAGTAAAAAGCTCAACATCTCTATGCTTTCATGTAAGGAAATACGTTACTTTAGCAAAAAATAAAAATGATGGCAAATTTTATTGAAGCTGTATGAAGGAAGAGCACGTAGTTTTGATAGAGGAGCCTAAAGCAAAATACATGGGACACATTGTTCCTGATTCGAGCTTCGCATCATCTATGACAGATCGTATACATTTTATTAGGAGACTTTTTATGTTGAAATCTAGTCCCGATTTTCTTCAGGAATTTTCAAACATTTTAATCGATTTGGAATTAGGGCGAATACTTAATATGATTTCGTCTATGACAATGCGGCTGTTAGCACGGGATGCAATGCTGGCATTCTTGCTTCAATCGAGGAAAAACTGGATAGATCAGATTGAAGCAGCTAAAGAATTGTGACCAACTTTCTATCATTATGTTCCGTAAAATTGAAAGTGCTTTGCCAGAAATCTACTCCACATCTTTAAATAAGGATCACAATAAGGATCAGCTTTTGGACTTAAGGTGTTCGAATCTTGCGTCTGTTTATTTGTGCCAAAACGCCTTCCAAAAACTTAACAATTTTAGTGAAATTCCTAATAAAAGTTTATGCTTTAATGTTGTTCACGATCAAAACCAACCCATCATATACTCAGGGTGTCAAGCATTTATGGAAGGACGTGCGACTTTCTCGGTACGTAGATTGAAGCCTAAAGTTAGTCGTTGATCTAGTATTCCAGCAAGATACTTGTTTTGTCCACCCTAAAAATCTCCTGCTTACAATGCTAGGAGGCTTTAAAATACCATCAGAGAAGAGGCAGTTCAGTAAATCCTTCATATCCTGCAAGAATCATCCCTAGAAACGCAACGATCAGATGGACCTGGAACCTTCAACATTAAAAACTTGCAGTTTAATGCAACCTATTATACAATGGTTATCGATTGGAACAAAATCAGCTTGAGTGAACCACCTCTAACTCGAAATCTCTCGGGAAAAGAGCTTGCAAGTGGAGCTTTAAGAGGTTTTGAGATAAATTCCACAGATTTTAAAACTTCAGTGCAACTTTCAATCTGTGTAAAAGAAGGATGAAGGTTGTAGCCTACGCAATCCTTCAAGGTGATAGGCGAAAATCAACAAGATGGCTACACCAGAATGAAATAACATGCGTAGAGGAAAATGCCTTCCCTTTGCTCGAAAAAAATGTGCATCTAAAGATGCTGGTTTTCACAATTCATACAATGAAGCCCTTCATTTCTAAGGTTCACAAGCTAATTCATACTTACCAGTAACATTTCAACCTGCCCTACAGCCTTTTAATAAATGTGAAAACAGGTTTGATCAGAAGCAGAATTGCGTGCTTTATTAACATTAAGAAATGTAAAAATAAGTTTTTACAAAATATTTGCTCACTTATTTTAAAATCGTTAACTGACCATTGTGGGTCCAACCGCGTACCCGCGTGCGCTTCGGCGTATGTTTTATCAAATAACTTTAAAAAAAAAACTTTTAAAAGACTCCCGCATACAAACGATTTGACTGATTTTACATAGAAAAATTCATTTAAAATATATACATTTTCTTAACTTAGAAAAATTAGAATTTGAGCAAAAGAACACGAATTTTCCGACCGGGGTACCCGAGTACCCACATACAGAAATGGAGAAAGCAAGTATTAAAAAAGTAGTTATGAAGAATAATATTACTTTTGAATTTTGTATTTATTAAACACAGACAATATAAATAATAATATTTAGTTTACTACAAAAAAATTCTACCCTAAACGCACCTGACTTTGTATTAAAACATTTTTCTTTAAAATAAATAAATCGGTATGCATCTAATACCCACGAAAGTTACCAAAGCTGGTAACAAAATAATAATTTTAAAAAATACCAAAATTATCCTTTTTAAAACCTGCTGCCTCTCTTGTTTCGATTATTTAGGCTTGTAAATTTGTTTTTTCTAGTGTATTGTGATCAGTGAAAGGCTGTAAGATTTTTAAAATATTCTTTACCCATGCAGAAATTCTAATATGGTACCATATCAGGCAGAATTTGGACCGAATCGCGCTATCTAGATGGGGCGGGACTCGAGATGAAACGCGATGCTCCTTTGGGGCCCAAGCAACGCGACCAGAGATAACCCGGTCTGGTCCATATTCATTTATTTGTATTAATCCTAATTAACAGTGATTCTCAAACAAAATAAGAATATAATTGTGTATATCACCTCCTAAACTGAAATTTGTGTATGATAACTTATTTAACTATTTTGCAATAAATTTTTGGTTTTTATTTCTAAATTGAAGTTGCTTTTAATTTCTATATTTAACTTAAATAGAGAAAGTTATTTTTACAGAAGCAAGTTGACCAAAAAAGTTGATCCAATACGTTTTCACATCCAACAGATTAAATATTACTTCTGTTTATTTTCTTATAAATAAATAACCTCATTTCGAGGTTGGTTTAATATTAACATTCTTGATAAACTTACTTATTATAGTCTTTAACACGTAACTCAGGAATATTTTGAAGTATACGGTACCTAAGCTCTTGTCTTGTGCTCGCTTTTGGAATTTTTTTGCCACTCATTTTGCATTTTTTAAATTATTAATAAAAATATTTTTGACGATTGACACTTCACATTGAAACTTTAGCGATTTGTTATCAACCCACTTTAGGCTCCGAAATTAATCGGGCGTATTTTATTGTCAAGATTGGCTGTTGGGCCGGGGTCTTGAGGACCTCTAAGACGCCTAAAGGCTCCTAAATTGAACATCCACAAAATTATGCGTCCGATCTCGCCTATGTCGGAAACAAGGCCTATATTTTGCAATATCTGCACGGGTAGTAAGCTGAAAAATATAATTTAAAAAATTAAAATTATCAAAAAACTTATTGTCTCCACATTTATGATTTACCAATCTTTTCAAATTATTTTAAGTAATTGTTTTGCGAACGCGCGAGTTGTAGGCTTTCAACAATCAATGTCAAATTTTTTTACTTTATCAGGGTTTCAATACACTACTTTTTCTTACGTTACCAATTTCGATTTGTATAATTTAGTTTTCTCGATCCACCCTAATTTGTACATAAGAAGCACTGAAGATCTTGAACATTTAGAAGTCGATAGAGTATTTGCAGAAGCTCAAAATTCTGTTTTATTGCACACTTTTAGCATTGTATGAAACTTTCTAGATCATCAGGAAGCTTTAAGAAAGCATCCAAAGGTGACTGTTACTCCAACGTTCTTGACTGCTATGTAAGGCAAAATATTAAAAACATTTTTTCTTAATTTATAACATCCTTATCTCATTAGATAATTGACTTAAACTGTGGCTGGAGTTGAAAAATTGAGCTCACCAGGGACCAAGAAAAAAAAGAAGTACGTTTCTGACATAATATTTAAAGAATCATAATTCGTTGAAGACGATAATATCCGAATGCAAACCTACTTAATGCTTGTATTTACATACCGAAATTTGAAAAAACGCAACTCTTAAAACTAAAACTGAGAATTACACAAATTTGTGAGCGCTTTATAAATTAAACGACTTTATAAATTAAGGCAAATTTAAAGAATTCTAGAGAATTCAGGAATGCAGGATTTTTAATAATATTTTTATTTATTTTGTTATTTACATAGTCACCTATGAGTTATTAAATTATATAAATATATTTACCAGTAAAGAAAAATAAATAATAGAAGTTTAAGTTTTAAATATTATAATTTTTTATTGCAAACTATTTAAATTGAAATTTACAGCCAATTTATTACAATTTGAGTTGTAGTTTGCGGTTATATTGAATTTGAATCGTTCTCATCAATTTTCAAAGAACTTACCCGCTAATCTCATTTTCGGTAATATCCTCCTTTTTCGTAACCGTTCTCAAAGTAATATAATCGACTCAGAACTTTAATTTCATACAGTGCTGCCAGATGGAGCCACAGTTTTTATGAAGTTCTTTTCCGAATTTTCACCAAAAGAATTCGAATTTCTTTGTCTCTGAGAATACGTTTAATGAAATTCTTTTTCCTAACATAAAAAATCTGAAAGGTAAATTGCATAAAGTAAACACTATCTACAGAATATCATGTTTGAATTGTAAAGCTATATACATTGAACTATCTTTAAGACACTTGGGGTTACAATTAGAGATCATAAAAGATCCAGAGTAAAAAATAAAGATATCATCGCCTTAGCAAAACATGCTACTTTATACTTTCAAAACTTTAATTTTAATACTGAAGACATTATAATTTTAAATATTAAACCAAATGAAAAAAAAAGATTAACTCTTGATGTGATTTATATTAAAAACAAAATAAATGATATAAATTACAGAACTGAAATTCTTAACTTAAGTATTAAATATCACAATCTTATTTGTCAAATTAAAATTTTTTAAATTGTCCATTTTCTCGGGCAAACAGTATCACATAACTTATTACATAACCTTAAAATACTGTTATATAATTTTAACCCATAAGTGTCACTTGTTTGTCTCTAATTACTTTCAAGAATGTAACTAAACAAGTACAAATAATCCAGGATTTACTCCTGTGATGGTAAACAAATTGGAAGAAAACAAAAATGGAAGAATGACTTCTATCAGTGCAAGCAAATGATATTATATTCGAAAATATATCATGATATTCATTTGATGTAGTGTGGAAAGTTTTTCAGAAATATTTTATTGTTAGGAAATAAATTCTATTTGACGATTTTTAATATTCATATATTATATTTTAAGGATGTCCAAAAACTATTTTCAAAATCTATTCTAAATATTCATGCACATTTTTGTGAGAAATAGAAAAATAATTTCTGTTTGTGCAAATGTTGCATTATATAAAAAATTAAATATTCCAGGATATCAATTTAATATTCTTGATGATAATTTTGAAATGTTTTACTGTTTGAAAAATTATAATATTGCGATAGCTTACTGTAAAATTTTTAAATATTTATTACATAGTTTTAGCATATTATTATCTAATGAAGCATATTTTGAAGATGATCTATCTGCTAAGCAAATGCAGGTTGTTATAGTATGTAAAAAATATATAACCTGATAAAGTTGTGAAATTTTTGTTCCTGTCATTAAGAGAAAGGATCAAGAAGAAAATGTTTGAAGCATAGTTTTCAATTTCATGAGCGAATTACAATTAATTTTAATTCTATTGAAGTTTTTTATACTGAAACATGACAATTTTTTTGTTTTGACATGCAATCTGTATTCCACCATCTCTTAAGAGAGTGAGACGTCCTCATACATGGAAAAAGAATATTAACAAAAACCGCGTAGAGGAAGGCCTCTACGCAAGACGAAAAATTGCAGCGCGTGATTCTGGAGAAAAGTTTTAACTCTCAAGCCATTTGCAAATGCGAAAAATGTCCTGCTTTAATTGATATTAGTCGGCAAGAACAGCTCTAAAACGCATATTACAAGGAATTCAACTGTGCACAAAAAACACTGATTTTGAGATCGAGTGTGATTTTTAATCCTACTAAAGAGAGATATAAAAGAAGTGAAAATTTCTTACCACTCAATAAATGTGGGAAAAGAGAGTACACATATGGATATCAACTGACAGATGAGCATGGAAAACAGCAGACAGTTTGCCGTAAGTTTTTCCTGAATTTCTACCAGGTGCCAAGTTCAACTATTCGAGATCGAATAAAATCAGCTGTTCATAATCCAAGCGCTTCTGAGAGACGCGGTACCGCTTCTTGTCCAAGGAAAACGAAAAAATAAAACCTCAATAAAGTTAGCGATTACATCAAGTCATTGCCTGCGTACAAATCACACTACCGTAGATCAACATCCCAACGGAATTATCTGAACCAAGGACTCAATCTGAATCTCGTAAAATTTACTACAAGTACAAGGAAAAGCTTAGGGAAAAAGCTGTATCGAACACTATATTTCGTTCAATTTTTAATTCGGAATTCAATTTGGCATCAAAAAAGCGTCATACGGATACATGCAAAACCTGTGATAGACTCCAAATGTCCTTGAACAACCCTGACATATCAGCAGAAGAAAAAAAGAACTTGGAAAAGAAACAACAAGAGCACCATCAACTAGCAGAAAAAATCCAGGCTGAGTTTTTGGAAGATGTGGAAACAGCCAAGACTTCACATGACACATTGGTTCTGACTTTCGACCAAGGGTGCCAACCGGCGAAGCTTTTTATAAACGTCAGTTGCGGACTTACAACCTTTGCGTTGTCGATGAAGTCACAGGAGAAGGTATTCCTTCTATGAAAAAATTGTTCAAGTTCATATCTTATCTTACCTAAAAATTAATATATCTTTGAATTCTTTGTTCGATCTTCAATTTTTTGCACTCGTAAGTGCTCGGTTTCATAAAGAATTCTCATAGTTCCAAACAAACCTGCAAAATTGAAGTTTAGAGGCAGAAAATATTATTTATTTCGAAAAAATCTTTCTAATATACAATAAGTCATTTCATAATAACCTGACCTACTAGACTCATATTATTTCAGTTTTTTAGCAAGGTATTTTTTTTTTAATTAATGCTCACCAACAATAACTTCCTATGACTTACTGAATGCCCAGGCTGATCATTTTGAAAACATCATTCTAACTTACAATAACGTAATTCACCAGCCGCAAAGAATATTTATTTTTTGAAGACTATAGCTATGCATGCAGTTGAAAACCTAACCTAACCTACTTAAATAAGCAAACCCGAAGGATTTAATTTTCGCACCTTCAATCTCACCTGCAAGAACCTAAGATCCTCGACGAGGAAGCTTTAAATTTGTTTTTCTTCAAAGTAACCTACAATAATCTTGCCCGCTTGCAATTTTATTTAATTTTAAATAAATAAAATATAAATTTAAATAAATAAAAATTTAATTAACTTGAGCTTGGAATAAATTTCCAAAACCTATCTTTTCAAGAAGTATGTTTAAATAAAGTTTCGCATGCTAACCTACAACAACAAGCAGGTTAGGTCTTTGTAGATTGTTTTGAAGGTGCCAGAACACCGAGTAAACATGTTAACTTATCGTTAACTCAAGTATGAGCTTACAGTGAATTAGCGGCAATCTCACAGTTTCGCTGGCCATAAAAGTACTACTATTTTTCTATATAGGTGATTTGTAACATTAGTATTAATATTTTAATGTTTCAGCGTTTATGAACGTTTGGTCCGAGAACGTTGCGTCAAGAGGTGCGCAAGAAATTGGGTCTTCTTTGTTGCGACACTTCCGGAACATCTATCGCCAACTTCTAAACGTTTAATATTGTATTCAGATTCATGCGGTGGACAAGATAGAATCATTAAAATGTCAATGTTACTTGCGAATTATTCAGCGAATAGTGAAATGGATTTTATTAAGCAACGTTTCTTTTTATCGGGACACAGCTACAATAGTTGCGATAGACAATTCGGGGTAATTGAAAAACATTCTAAAAGGTATGAACGAATCGAAACTCCGGGTCGGTGGATTCATGTCATAGAAAATGCAAAGCAAAAAGAACCAAAATTTGTTGTAAGCAGCATGGACATGAAAGAACAGATCAGTGGCCAAAACCGTTTTTTTTTTTTTGTTAAACAGTTCCAAAAGTTACTTATGTCCAACAGAAAAAAGAAAGAAAACAAAATTCTGAACAAATTTTGTTTAAAAAATTCGCTAACTTCTATTGGTTTCGAGTTATGATACATTAAGAAGTCCCCATTTTTTTATTTATAGCGAAAAATCACTAAATTTCAAAAAACATTGTGTACCTTTGCAAATAATTACTGCACGGTTTTCCAAATAAATTCTGCCAAGTTGGCGTAAGATAAAAAAAACTGTCCTAGTCCAAATAGGTCACGAGATATGACCTTAAAAATTGCACTCTTCATGCATAGAGCACACCGTAAAGTAGAACTACGGTCATATTTTGGAATTTTTGTAACAAATAAGTGTATATTATTCATTTATCATGTATAATACATCTTTTGACATTAATAAATAAATAATTATTTATAATAAAAGCTTTCTATCACTACTTATGTTTACTTTTTTGGCCGTTTTTTAGCATTTTAGTGGCAAAAAAGTCACTGTAATACATTGCAAATGTGTGATATGTTTTTTATCCATAAGCAAATATTTTACTTATGTTTACTTTTTTGGCCGTTTTTTAGCATTTTTGTGGCAAAAAAGTCACCGTAATACATTACAAATGTGTGATATGTTTTTTATCCATAAGCAAATATTTTAATTCATAATTGTTTATAACAAATTATTGCTATAACAACTGTTGAGTACTTTTTGACTACTTTTGTGGCAAAAAAGTACTCATCATTGATTAAAAATGTGGTGTATATTTTTTATCGAAAAACAAATCGTTTTTTAATAATTGTTTACAAAAATTTTTTCTGATAAATACTTTTTCTGCAGTCAGTTTTATACTTACCTCCAAAACACTTGTACTTCTTAGTGATTTCCGTAAATTGTACATAATATGCTGTGACCATTTTTTGACATTGAAAATAATTAACTAATTGATTACTTGAAAGTAATTACACATCAATCGTTATTCAATATTAAGAAAAAACTAATTAATAAAAAAAGTAAGTACATAAATTGATTGTATCTTAAAGTTCTTTAAATAAATTCATAAAATAGTTTGATTCGTCAAAATTAAGTAATTAAGAAATAAGTAGTTGATAAATAATTGCAGTACAAAGTAATACTTTCAATAATTTATTTTAAAATTTTTATTCTATTAAATTACATTTCATATGTTATAACTTTTAAGCAATTAATTACTTAATTATTTTAAATGCGAAAAAATGGTCCAAGAAAATTTGGTACAATTTACAGAAAACACTGCAAATTACGAGCGCCTTGGAGGTAAGTACGGAATCAAATGCAAAAAAAGTATTCATTAGCAGGTACTTCACAAAAATTACAAAAAACTATTTGTTTATATGTCACACTTTTTTTGATCTTACGCTAAATTGGCTGTACTTTAATTTATTCTGTAGGAACTTTGTAATGGGATTCGCAGAAAATGAAGTATTTTGCAAAAACAAAACTCCTTCAATTTTAGTCGAAAATGCAAAAAAAAAAATTAAATTTTTGAAACCTTAGAATTCCCAAAATAATAGGTCTAAAAGACTTTTTTTTTAGATATACGCAGATGTTTGTAGACTCCATTTCCTACTCTGGAACAATTAACGTAAACTGAACTGAAACGGAACAGGCTAAAATAGCCCACTTTGAGGGGTAATAGCTCATGGCCTATCATAGGTAGGATATTGTTCTTTTTTTGTAATTACAGGAAATCGAGTCTAGTTTCACTCACCTGTGGAACACTTTTCCGCGCAGTAATTATTTTCAAAGATATACAGCGTTTTTTTAAGCTTAGTGGTTTTTCGCTGAAAATGAAAAAGTGCGGACTTTTCAATGTATCATAACTCGGAACCAATAGAAGTTAGCGAATTTTTTTAAAAACAAAATTTGTTCAGAATTTTGTTTTCCTTCTTTTTTCTGTTGGACATTTTGCTCTAAAATGCAATGGGAATTATCCGTCCACGCAAAAGTAACTTTGGGAACTGTTTTCAAACCAAAAAAACCGGATTTGGCAACTGATCTGTTCTAGCATTTTTGATATTAAAAGCATTGCTGTTTGGATTTATTATGGAAGAAAACTACCAGATGCCTAGACTAATATCCAATAATTGTTTAATATAATGATTCAGATTTGTTACGAAAGTCTTACATATCACAGTCTTCAGAAGACTCTACCGAATTCTAGGTTAATTTAAATTTTGTAATTAAATTAGCAAATTTAGAGGAGTGGTTCGCCTTACTATTGATAATGCAAGGCCAAACCTTAAGACAAGGAAAAGAAATAGTTATTTATTGAGATTCCATAGAAACGAACGCATTGCAATGGGCCTCATACTAAACTAGCGAAACTAAATTCGGAAAAAGTCAAATAAGCATAACATGCGCAATCCAAAAGTACAGTCTATGTCTATGAACAGTCTATGTTTGTTCTCTTGCGGCTAAGCCAATTCGTACAAATAAACATCAGATTTTGCGATGAAAAGAACTTGTGTCCTTATAGTCTAATTAAAAAAAGGAGACTGAGAGAAACAGAACAATTTATTCGTAAACTCTGGGGAAAAAATTTAACTGCAAAAAACATTTTCAAAATAGATTTCTTTTGTAATTTAAAAAATTTCTTAAATTAAAAATAATTTCAATGACTTGATTTTTGGCGTGGCAGCTACTGCAAGCAGTTCAGAAAGGTATCTTATTAAAAATATTGTTCGTGCTTTAAGACAATTGATCTTAAATACTCATACAAATACGCATAAAGTAATGGCTTTGAGAAATTTTTATTTGTAACGTAAATGACTTTGAAAAGTAAAATCAGAATATCCTTATAAATTTTTTAGATATCTAGCCAATATTGGGGGCACAGTGGAAGCCTCCAATAACGAAAAATTTTGCAAAGCTTGGAAGCTATTAAGTGAACATTTATGACACGCGCTATAACTCCATTTAATAAGAAAAATACTTAATAAAAAGTCGCTGGCAGGCTAAGATTTCACTTCAGGATTTATGAAACTGGTATATTGTCATACTTTTGTTTAATATTTTAAATATTAATTAGGCTCATTTAGTTTGCAAAATTCCTTGTTATTAAACTGGAAATTAGGAATGTCTTTTAAAAAAGATGTTATCATATTATACAAACAATTTTAATCAATTTGAAGCACAGTAATTCAAATTAAAGATTAGAAATTTAAAAATTTAAAGTTAATTTTTAATACCGTTTAATAATTTATGTTACGCAGACCTAGATGCAACCAAAACCAATCAATCCATAAATATATGCCAAAGTTAGGTTTGCATTTTTGAAACACTTTTTGGTTTCTGTGGAAACGAGAAGAGCGGCCTGTAGACAAACAATAAATAAAACTTAATCATTTCCGAAAAAAATTTTCATAAATAACAATAGCAATTTATGATATACGTATGTCTTCGTTCAGAAATATGTTAAAGGCTGAAAAGCTACACTTTTGAAGCTTTGTGAGTCTTTTTTACAATATGTATTAAAAATAGTAATACTAGGAGGTTTCGCAATTTGGAATTTCAAGCAATAATTGAATTTTCTTTATATTGATGTTAAATATCGTTAAAAAAAAGAAATTTGATTTTCTGTGTAACTAATAGTCTTGACGTCTGCCAGCTACTTCTACCCATTCCAAAGGAAAATGACTATATTTTTGTTTTCGGGTTGGATTTATTCCCCGATCATTTACTATTTTGTTTTTATATAAAAATCGTTATCCAGTGAACTAATTTTATATATAATAGAATAACTAATTTATTAATTATACTTCCATTTTTTTTAATCAGTTTTTTCAACTTCCTAAAAGAATTTGCAGAATATATAATTAGTAAAGGGAAAAAATACGTTTGCTTATTAATAATATAAATTTCTCTATCTATATCTATAATAGTATCGTTTATTGTACACACGATTAACTTGAACTGAATGTAAAAAAGTATTTCGGTAGATCCAGAATATTACACATCGAAAAAAATGCTTGTCTTAAATAAAATAAACCTTTTCGTTAACATAATATTTTTTATTTAACCAAAAATAAAATGAAAATGAAAAAACCATTTAAAATTAAAGACAAATTTTCGTTTAAGCAAATAAAAAATTCTAGGAACTGAAAAAATTTCTTTATTCTAATGAAACTGTTTTTTTAATAAGAGCCAATAAATATTTTCCTTACATTTTTTCTGAGTGTACGATTTATACTATATTTTAACTATACAATATAAAAAAGTAAAGAATGCTCTGAAAAAAAATTTTGAAATTTTTTTTTTTTTATTTCGACGTCCGGGTGACGTTTTGATTATTTGTGATTTAAGGTTGGATAAGCGTATGAACGTGGACAAATTTTAATTTTTTTATGATCCTCTGACCAAAAAAAAATTGGTTTGTGTACCTAAGATTGAATGAAGATATTTAATGTACAATTTTTGGAAATTCCCACATTACACATTGACGAACTCATAAATAAAAATTTACTATTGGTTTTAAGTGTTGAATAAATATAGCTTGAGGGCCTGTTCGGAATAGAGACCTGGAAATAGTCAAGATTGGATCGCGATATGTTATTCCTCTGAAAACTGACAGACTCCAGTCTGTGGGACCTAAACTAAGCAGCGATTCTTCGTGAGGTTAATAACTTTCAGGTTTTTCTTCATTTTCCGATCTACTCGTGGGTTTGTAAAGAGGCACAATTGTAGTGATGCTCAGAAATGTACAGCTCGTACAGTGCGACTTTTGAAAACCAGTTAAGGCTCCCTACAAGGGGCCTAAGATACCCTTTCCTCTAGAGGTACTCGTGCTGCTACGGGAATCTGAATAATTCAGATGAATTTGCAGTACAAATTATGCAGAGAGAGGTATAGAAGCACGTTTGTTTATTTAGTGTTGCTTCAGAGAGCCTGTCGTTATTAAGGTAAACTCCGGACTCTAACTCAGCACTGTTTGGAGAATAGGATTTCTAAATTGTTGGGATGCTACACAAACTCTCTCCAGAGTGTTTGGGAAGGACAAACATCAATAAGGGAGAAAGAGAATCAATTAAATACCTATCGGGTTCTCAGGTGGTGATCCTCAATTAAGATGATCCTCTCACATTTCAGATTAAAAGCAGAGGCGCGGACTTGATTCGAGTCTATGCTCAGAGGAACAAAGATTCGAAACAGTGTGCTGAAAATTCATTGAACAAGAAACTCTGCTGGACCACAAATATATCACATTCCAGTTAGCCCTACGAAAACCGGCGGCTTTGAAAATTTAAAACACTAGAAATACACGTTTGGATACATATAAAGAGGAATTCAAAAGCAGACTTGTGAAATTTTCCAAAAGCTGTGGAAGAGTAGAAAGGCTAGTTTCAGAAAATGGTGAAGGCCAATTCAAACTACACTGTGAAGGTCGTTTATGTCAAAAGATAGTGAAATGTGAAATTGGGTTTATTTTCCCCTTTAAGTAGGCAGCAGGCAGATGGCGTCTACCTAATAGTTCGCAAAAAACTTGATAGATTTAGTCGTTCTTACGTGTTAGGGGTATGGACGTACCACAGGGTTCTTTATTTTATTTAACTGGTAAGGAAATCATAAATGCCGTTTGAAAGTTTAAGCCAGTTAGTTAAACGTTTCTCATTCTTATGGTGCAAGAGTACCTGGTCAAGAAATGTATGAATGTTGATGAGCTTCTGTCGTCCTTGCTGCACGCGCAGAAGGCAGCACGCTTTTAGTCAGGCTGCTCTGCAGGAACTGCGCTCTATACTGTTGTTGGAAAATCAAAGAAGCTCATAGAAGGAGGGTATGGTGTGGACCACTTCTTAGTTATAAAAGATGACTTCATCAATATCCTTCCAAAAGTAGTCTGTCAAAAGGATTTTTAGTGTCGTGCTAAACTAGTAAGGTGCATAGGAAGCATGATAGTGGAGGTCGGGTGAAGGAACACATAGAAAAGTTTATGAGTCAGAGCTGCGCATCGTAAATTATCAACATAAGCCTAAAACCTGGAAGATGTCATGTTCCTTAGATTATTAAATTATTCCCAGTAAAATATTTTTTAAACAGCAATATAAAGAGACGGCATATCATTAATTTGTAAAATCTTCAAAGTGCGTCGAGGCAGATAATAAGTTCTGTACCAAAAGTCTCGACTAGAGCTCATACATATTTTTTGTTACAGCTCCCTTGGAATCAATAATCGCTTCTGATAGAAACTTAATTTTTTTATGTGCTTAATCATAGCAGCAACGGCTCAAAATGTAGGCTTTTAAATAATTTTTTGCTGCTATAGTATTTCTTCTTGTTGATCGATGGATAAATTTTTATCAGGGTTTTCAACAATGTTAACTAAGTGATCTTTCCACTGCGTAATATGGAATTTTCGTTTTTCCACAAGAAAACTTGCCGCATTCTCGGTATACCTAAAAAAGAATTATTATCGGAGCAAGCAAATATCGTTACGTGTACGAACGATATAATATTTTTTTGTTCCAAGGAAATATGTATTGTCTCAAGTATTAGGGTCTCAATTTTTTCGTTTACTTTTGCAACCATTTTGTATAATTAATATTATGTAACACACTTAAGCCAAGGATAGTGAACAAAGCATAATTGGATCAAGCGAAATCATAATTCTAAAGTCTTCTTCGGATACAGTGTAAAGCGAGGTGTGAAGGAACACAGCAATGAAATACAAATATTTAAGAAGGAATAAGAAGCTAGTGACTGGTATATAAACCTTAAATAATTTTGAAAGATATCTACCAATTACTCTTTTATTGAGGGTGTTGAAGCTGGTGTCCTTCACTACAAGAAAATGAAGACTGCGGCAACTGTTCTATGTTTTATCTTGATCGTATTTCCTAATTTTATGGGCAAGTATAATGATATTTATAATTTAGTATATATTTTCAATTACAATACTACGACTTTTGGTACTAAATTTCCTGCTCTAGAAAAAAAACGCGAAATTATTTCCCTAACTATATATTAAAGGGGAATTTTTAAAAGGGGGCAATAAATTCATTAGAAATCAAGTTCTTTTATTAAAAAATCTGAAAAAAAAATCTTATTCGTCATATGACGAAAGCCTTTGCTTTAATTTATTAAAATATTCTCAAACATGAATATATATTTCTATATATTTCCCGTGAAGTAATTCAAATGAGGAACTAGTCTGGTTCCCGACCATTCGACCCCACTTAAAGTCGGGGGCTAGTCGGGTCATTTGACTAGCCCCCGACCAGTAGCGTCACGGTATATTAGTCGGAGGCTAGTTAGGTGACCCGACTTGTCCTAGTTGGGGCATGATCGGGTTCTACTAGGGGTCATATGATAATACATCCACGAGGAATATTAACCAGAGTCCTCAAAATTTGTGGAACATCCCCTGAAAGTTTGTAAAAATACTTATTATTTACGGAAATCTTCATAAACTTTTTTGAAATATTTTAAAGTGCTCAAATTTACCCAAGATTCAATGGGGGAAATATCTAACGCTTAAAAATACATAAATTTATGTGACTGAAATTCCCCCAAATTTGTAGAATATTAATTTTTAAAAAACTTTAGCTGGAAGGCAGCATTGGAAAAGTTTCGCTCTGAATGAACCGCCTTGTTGGTGACAGTACTCTCTACTCCAGGCAATTATGCTTTTTTTCTTATGGACTGATGTCTTAGACACTCGACGCGTCACTTCTGTTGCGCGAGAGGCGGCACGTCGCGCTCTTGCGGTTTTTCTTTAAAGCTACCAGTCCAGAACCGTAAGACTCAAATGAAGGTGGTAGCGAAATCTGAACTGTACCGTGCTTAATAGTTTAGTACTAGGATACTGCTCTTCACTGATGAATCTAAAACGTTTTCTTTTTCCAATTTCAAGTACATGAAGGATTAGACTTTATTTACATGTCAAAATTAATAACCCGACTAGCCCCCGATTAGTGTCTAAATTGTCATAGGGCCAAATGGGGTTATTTCCACATGGGTGCCTACACAACGTATGTTAAAACTTTTAATGTAAATCTCACTTATTATTAGCACCGTTATTTAAGAAAAATTTCGAATTAGTTGTTTAACTCCACCTGGTGGGGTAAGAAAAACTTTTTTCATCTCTAAAAGGTATAAAAACTTGCCGTTTTAGTGCTTTTTTTATCATCTTAATTTCCTTAAAACTTATTATTATAGTACTCAAGAAACATAAAAACTATGTTTGGCATTGAATGTCGCGTCAGTCCTCGCTTTATTCTATTTGAACCTGAAAGGATACTTGGAATCACTACGACACCACGGATTTTCCGATTTTTTTCAAGTATTTTTTTTTCGGTAGTTAAATTTTCACTGAGACTTTTCAAATTTAATCTCTATTTAGTTTTGATTGAACATCACTTAAGATTTTTTTTATTAAAAAACATCCCGCAATTTATTTCAAGGTATCCTTCAAGGGTTGAACACCTTTTTTGGGCTTACCACGTTTAGAGAGATGACAGGCAACTTTTTCTTTGCCAGATTTTTTTTTTCAAAACCTTCAAAAAATTTTTTGAACTCACTAAAATGACGCAGATATATATATTTTTTTACTTTCTAGTACTTAAAAATGTCCCAATTTTTACAGCTTTGTAAAAAAATCAAAAGCCAGCATTTTTTTTTAATTATTCAAAATGCTCATGTCACTATAAAAATTGTCAAAATACAAATACTTGTATTTAATAAACTACAAAAGTTAATAATTATAATACAAGAAGTTCCGTAATTAGTTTAGAATTTTAGATTATCCAGATTTTTACGTTAAAATCAG
Organism: Belonocnema kinseyi; assembly: GCF_010883055.1. Taxonomy (NCBI): domain Eukaryota; kingdom Metazoa; phylum Arthropoda; class Insecta; order Hymenoptera; family Cynipidae; genus Belonocnema; species Belonocnema kinseyi. The sequence goes on along the minus strand of NC_046659.1, from coordinate 119,387,380 downwards.
GCTCTTTGGATTGGAATGTCTTATTAGTTAAAATAATGTAAACCACTAATTGAAACTTTATAAGCTATTTAAGGTAAGAAACTGGTTTTAATAGAATATTAAAAATGATTTATAGAGATTCAAAATATTGTAAAAAAAATGTGGAAAATTTTAAGAAAATATCTTTAATTTGGCAGAATTGAAACAAATTAATTTAAAAAATGTAAACCAACATGCAGGGGCTCGAAGATTTTGTTATAAAATTTCGAAGCATTTTCAGGTTTTTTAAACAATTTAAAATAAAAATAATTCAAACCTTAATCTGAACCGGAAATTTTAATTTTTTTTAATAGTTGGAACCTGAATGTATGCTGGATAATAATCATTCTGATTCGGAAACTGGAATTTTTAAATTTTAACTAATTCTAAGCCAGTACTGACAATTTTTGAAAAGGAAAAAATTCTGAATTGGAACAGGAACTTTTTCCAAACAATTCTAATTCTGAGTTGAAAAATGGGAATTTTTAGATTTTATCAAATTCTGAGTTAAAACTGTTATTTATCCGAAAGCATTATAATTTGTTTTGTGACACGAAATTTCAAAACTTAAATAAATTCTGAACTGGAACATCGAATTCTTTAAACGAATTCATTCTAAATTAAAGCGGAATATTTTTGAAAAAAATTAAAATTATGTATTTGAACAGGAAATTTTACAACAAAATGTAATCCTTAGTTGAAATAAAGAATTTTCGAAAAGAATTTAAATTTTTGATTTAAACAAGGATTTTTTGTACTGAATTTTATTTTTGAGTTTAAATGGATAATTTTCGTAAGGAATTAAAATTATGAAATTGAACTGGGAATTTTCAAATTTTTACCAATTCTGAGTTAAAATTGTAATTTTTCCAGGAGAATAAAAATTTTCAATGACAAATTAAATTTTTCAAACGAAATTTTTCTTCTGTTTTGAAACGAGGTATTTTCGAAAAAACAGGGAATTTTTCTTAAAGAAAAAAATTTAATTTAGGATTTAAGCACAGAATTTTTAATTTTCAACCAATTCTAAGCCGTAATTTGAATTTTAAATTACTTAAAATGGTTTAGTTTTGATTATTTTTTTGAAACTCATTTATGGATTTTTGCATGTAAAGCATTGAAAATGATAACGTGGAATTATATTTTCGTACTAAATCTGCACCTTGTAACTCTACAGTTTAAAAAAGTTACAAAGTTTGAATGTGGCTGTTTAACTGCATTTAGTTTTAAATCTTTTAATTGAAAAGTGTTAGTAGCTTCCATTTTATAGTGCAAATTATTAAAAAATTGGATAGAAAATTGTTAAATGAAACAACTTTTAAACTTCAATTTTTAAAGTTTAAAATACGAATTTCAGTTTGAGTGCTTTTATTTGCAGTTCAGTTTTTATTACTTCTGATGCAATGATTTTCAGATTCAATGTACGATTTTTTTAAATTCATTGACCGTGAACAATGTTTGAGAACCGGGAAAAACCGGGAGATGAGCAGAAATTTTTTCTCTGATTAAAATGGCCAGCCTGATTATTACTAAAATGTAATTTAAAAATGCAAATTTAGATCCTAAAAGAATACAAATTCATACAAAGATAATAATAGCCAGGTAGGAGATTATTAATAAAAATACGCTTAATCTGACATCATATTAAAAAAAATTATTCCTCAAACGCCAGCGCATAGTATCCCAGGGACTACGAAAATTATAGTAAGAATCCCCGCAAATTTGATATTCAAGGTCAAAAGACAAAAGACCCGTTTTTTTTCATTTTTTCACTAAACTTTAATGAAAATCGATTCAAGAGAAACAAAGTCTTAATTAAAGGTTTTAGCCTTAAAACAATACCTTTGCGACAGGTCACAAAAATAATTTAGGTCACATAAGTTCCCCTTTCCAACTTCTCCTGGTAGCCAGGAGTGCCACAATTCTCATTCTAAGAATTTTAAAGTGCATCAGTATACAATGTTCCTGCTGAATAAAAAAAAAATAATAATAAAAATAAAAATAAAATAATAATACTTTCATGTTGCAGAATCAATGTGGACTTTTAACAGAAGGTCGAAAGGCAAGATTTGTGATTTGCCTTTTGAACTTGCTGCTCGAGTTTACGTAAGTTTTCTAAATAGAAACGGAACACATGAATTAATCTCAGGTGTTTATAAAGTAGCAACAAAAAAGGACAATAATCAAGAGTACGTTATTGGATATATCGAAAGAAGCCGACTGGGAAATATTTTGGTTCCATTCGTTCATGGTCATAACAAGATTAAAATACGCATAGATGGCGACCATGCAAACAAGTATCTTCCAATTTCCGAGTCAGATCCTCTGAACAACCTGTTTTTCAAGAACTATGGTGGGGAAGAACTCACTCGTGATGTTGAGGTAAAACTAAGGGCTCATTCTCTACCTCTTATCATGGCCAATAATTGATTGACCTACATAGTCCAACTCTGCATTCTATCCTGTTTGTAAAATAAACAGCAAAACGTCCAAACAATCGATTTAAAGACACATTATGTACCTCCATCTTCTTGTTTTCATAACATTTATGTCTGCACTTATAATTATATTTTATACTATGCACGTGTTTGAGCTTATTGAAAAATAAAAAAAAGTTTTTATATGGACACAAATTTATACAAAGTAAAAACGTAGAAATAAATTTTGTTAAAGATAAAATTAGAATGGTGTTTACTTTAGCTTGGTTGTGATTCAAATATCTTTCATGCTGGGTCGCCCTGAGATGAAATAAAAAAAAAGAGGTTCAAAATAACTTGCAGCTGGAAATTCTTAAATGGTGTTAGATTAAAAAAAAATTAAGCATTAATTTTCGAAGAGATTTTTGTGGCCTGATGTTTGAATTTTTTACATTCTCATCATTAATGATTGAGAAAATATTAGAATTGTCTGTTTGAAACCACAGTTTTTCAACGCATCTACGCATATCCCAGTACACCTTATCCCATCTCATCGAATCCAATCATATCTTATCTTATCTTATAACATCTCACTGAACCTTAATTCAAAACTACATATTGCCTTGCTTGAAATAACAATATCCGTAGGTTATTATATGACTTGGAGCTTTTTCATCCTGCAATATTTGAAATGAATTCCCTTTATTCCAGTTTGCATTCTCATTACAATTTTTCTATAAAAAAAATTGAGAATTAATTAAAACTACGATTAGGTTAACTAATTTTTTGGTAAATATAAATAATTAACAATACAGACGCGGATTCAGTGTAGTGAACATGAGGTTCAGGGGGCGACTTCAAAATATTACATTCACACGGAAAGCAGAAAAAAATTCGGAGAAAATGTTAAAATTTTTTATTTAGAGTTTTAGTAATTTTATTATTATTGTTATTTTACGACCGAATGACTTATGGAATGAAACACTTCCGCGTTCTCTCTCAATTATGCATGATAGCGCCATAATTCTGAAATATATTGCATGTAGAGTGTGGGAGACTCATAGTAATTTAATCCTGAAATTAGAAAAAACGATAAGATAGCCGCAGTTATATAAACCTTGCTTTACTTCGAAAAAAATGTACGTCTTCCTTTCTGATTAAATCTATTGAAGCGGATGCATTTCACTTTAAAAAATGAGAGCTGCGTCTAATATTGTGTGTATTATCGCGATTATATTCCCTAATCATGCTGGTGTGTATAATGATACTTATAATTCTACATTTCATTTTTTTACATTATCAAAATTCGCAAATAATATAACTACATGAAGCTCAGTAACGTTTCTAAAGCAATTTGAATTGATTAATTATTTTAACAAATATTATCTGGATAAATTTCATGTACCAATATAGGGGAATTTTGCCTTTTTAAAGTTATATTTTTATCTTTGATATTAATATGTTTACTAATTAAACGCGTTATGTTTTGTCGAGTACAAGATATTTGTCATTCTTGGATGGGAGTATTTTTTTTTAAATTTTAATTAGAAAATAATTGAATCTCACAAAAAATATCCAGGATACAAAAAAATTGCTCTGCTAAATAAGATAAGAGTTTGTTTGATGAAGATTAATAGTATCTAACCGCCTTTCAGTAATAAAAAAAAGGTAATAAAAGCATTCTTTATGATAAAACAATTTTTAATACAAAAAATGGTATATTGCCGTAAATTAATTACACATTTTATTTCAATCTCATGGGCATAAATAACTTATCAAGGAACAAACATGAGAGTGAGCCAGGGAAAGCCTTTTTTCGAGTAGCGTATTCTGCTGCAAATTTCGAGATCAATTATTATCTGTCATAAAATTTTAACTATTTATCACACTATGACATTATTCAATCTTCTTACCAGAATAATGATCAATAAAAACCGTTTAAAATGAAATTTCTAATTTGATATAAAAAACGTATTTGCTTAGTTACTTTTATGTAAAATGAGTATTAAGGAGGTAGATGTTTGTATGCAGATGTAAGTAAATCTCGATTAAGGATCGATTTTTAGAACTTGAATTCGGCAGAAAGAAATGTTTTTTCTAAAATCGACAGCTGCAGGGCGTACAGAACTGAAATTTAGCTGCGTTGATAATTTTTTTAAGGTCGGGTCATTCTAAGAAGCAAATCAGGCAGTCTCGTAGTTCTGAAACGTAAATCTGGTGGTCCTAGGGTTCAAAATACATTTTCCCCTATGCACCTGAAACCAGAATTAAAGTGGAAGACACCGTGGTTTTTTTCCGAGGTCACGTCCTTTGAAGGAGCAAGCCCGGCAGGCCGGGTATTCCAAATACAAGTCCCGTTGGACATTGCATCCAGAACTGAAGTAGAAGGCATCTCAAAAGGAAAAGAATAAAGGAAGATGTACTTTTAACAGCTAACCCACCAGTTGAATTTTCAGAATTACAAGATCTTCAAAACCGATACGCGTATTTTAAATTTTAGTTGCGAATACAAGTTCCCCGAGGAATATGTATCTCAAACTCCTGGACTAGCAAGTTTACTCTTTAGAATAACAAAACCTTCGAAATTCGATCAGAATGCCTTTAATTTAATTTATGTATACAATTATTTGCGGGAAGATGTACTTTAAAGAACTGAACTTCCACGTTTCGTTTTTAGAATGACGAGACTTTCAAAATCTGATTAATGTGTTTCACACAGCTGGACTACAAGCTTTACTTCTTCGAATGGCAACCCTTCAAAAACAGATCAGCGTTTTTTATATTTTAGAACTTCGAAAACACATTAGGGTGTCTTGAATTTCAGTTATGGACATAAATTCTTCGATAAAGATGTATAATGATTACCTGGGCTATTATTGACGCCATGAAATAACATTTTTATTCTGTCAATAACTCATTTTGCTTTGCATGCCGATACTAGAACACCCGAAAGTTGTGCTCCTTAAATCCTATTGATCCTCTTAAGCGAATCATATTGAGTTGAAGTGCTAGATTCGAACCGCCACAACAAATTGATACACCAAGTTTCAATGTGATTTAAAACAGACGGCTATATCGCTATAAGAGGTTTAATCGATATCTTTTTCGTAGTCAGTTCATGTCATGAACACACTGCGATTAAAATATTCAGCGGCTTAGCATAGGCTCATGTGGATTAGAAGATTATCCTGCCAGTCTCCTTCAACTTGTTTTTTGCCGCTTTCTCCGCCAATTCTTCCCCACACAAGTTCGAACATCCAAAAATTATGTCGCTCAGGAGGGCTGTAGGGATCTTAAACAGGGAATTCATGCAAATTATTGGATGATTCACCTTTCTTTAGTAAAATTACATTGCTTTCTAATATAAGCATCTTGGAAGTTAGTGACTGCGCCTTTAAATATGATCTAAGGATATGGGACGCTTGTGATGAAATTCTTCATCAGCTGCGAAAACCATAGTACACTTTAAACTGAGCACTTCGTGTTGCAGAAGTCGGACTTTTTTCAGAGATCCTTAAGAACAGCGGCACTCATTTTAGCAAAATCATTGGGATTAGAAGGAATTTGGATGTCAATTCTGGGCCTTATTCTAGAATTCCAACCATCTACATTGAATTGCCTGACCGTCACAATTGATCATGATGTAACTTTCTTTTCCTCGGCTGTGACTTTTTTCAGTATTTTAGAAAGCGTTCTACGTACATAAACTGTGAGTGAGAAGTTTTTAGTATGACCCCACAAAGACCATTCTAGTCCTTGTTAACAAAGATAATACTGGCATCGCAGTTCCTCTATCCTTGCAGAACTCGGCCAATCCAAGGATAATTCCACAAACACTTGGAAATCGCCCGATATTTTAGAGTTACCATTGTAAGTCATCTGAGTCAAGTGGGGTCTGTTAGCAAGGGTTTCTGCTAAACATAGTTAGAATACTTAAACACTCGAAAACCATTTTTGATGGAGGGGCGCGAAGGAAAATTCCCAAATCGGCCTGGAAATGATATATAAAATCTTTTCCTAGCTTTTTTCAAGCAATTATGATGTCACTCATCCCGAGTGTAGATACACTTCAAAAATTTCGAACTCTCAGAGAACCTAACTTGATAGCGTGCATGAACACATTGTAGTATTAGAAGCACCAGCAGATTCCGCATATTGTTTTCAACAGTAACTTCGAAATCCAGCTGCCCACTTTTTACGAAGGGCGCCTTCTTAACCATTGCAAGAACAAGCCGCTACATAGAAGAAAGGCCATTATAAAAAATTTCAGAAAGCAGGAAACCGCTGAGAGATTATTGCCTTTGGGAAAAAAGGAGCAATAACTTCTAGGGTATTTGACCCATTAAAATCTGGCTGAAGTGAATGAAGCTATTCGTGAGGGTTATTTTAATGGTGGCAGACCGCTGGATTACAAACTGCTTAGACTAAAAGGGAATTGCATCAACTGATAAGGTAGATTGGTTGGTTTAGGCAGAATGCTTTCTTTGTTCTGTATGTAATTGACTTAGTAACATCTGGTAGTCTGTGCATGAAAAAAAAATAAGGTCCGCTCACATACTGACGATCTACCATAACAAACTAAACTCATCAAAGCTGCTAAAAATCAGGTAGCACATTTTTGGTTCTACACGGGGTATATTTATATGTTTGCGCGTAAGGTTCTAAGCTTAGGACAATGTTGTACTATCCTTTCTACAAATCAGTCAGTATATTTAGTACAATATTGCCCTGTTTTTGATCAAATCTCCTTGATTCATTTATTAGCAGCAAATGAACGGAAATATAATAAATAGAAAAATGTGTGAGATAGACATGTGAAGACCTAAATTGTAAAGAAATAAACCACCATTCACTCAAAAGTATTTATCAACATCTTGGCGGACATAATTTTATTTTATTTCTCTACTGCATATATTTTATTTTGGGTATTATCAAAAATTGTGTTTAATAATTTAAGTGCGGGGGTAACGTTTTAAAAAAATGTTTTCTTTATTTTTTTATTTGATTTTCTAAGTAGAGAACCTTTCAAGAATATTGTGTCAAAATTTGGGATGAATCAGAGCAAAACTAACGAGGATACAACGGTTTTGGCAACCGCGCCTTATACACGACTCAGCGCAGAACAACAAGACTCAGAGCTGAAGAAACAGGCAAAAGAAGACAGGATTCGTCGTAGACAGGAGCAGAAAGATGCTTTGAACATCATGGATGATAGCAACATTCTTTATGGACCTGGCACCAATTATGAATTGATTATGTTTTATTCCAAATTTTTTAGCGTTCAAAACTTTGAAGCTTTTTTCCCACAACTCACGTTTCCAAAGCCAATGCCCCTCCTAACTTCAAAACTACTGCACCGATCCTTTTGAAATTTAGAAAACTATTTCTGTACATAATTTGCGAGATAACGCTGGCAAGTTTTTTTCAAATTTATTAATATTTTTATTTTACAATTAAAAATTACCTACTTTTTTGCAAAAAACGAATTTTTCACTTCAAAGTGTTCCCAAAAATTGGAAAATTAAAGTTTTAAGAAACCCTCTCAACGTTACCTGGGAAAAGAAATTATCTAACGAAAGAGCTTTGGCTTTTTGATTTATGATGATACAGCACCGAGTTATGAGGGGCACCGTAATTCTACTTTTTCAGAAGACGCTTCCGAATAATTGATGTCATTGTCGTATTTTTCAATATTTCTACATGGAAATTTTACAAAATATTCTTTGAATGCTATACTTTAATCTACCATTGGTTTTGATCAATAGATTTCAACTGCGTCGTAAACAAAAATTCGCGAAAATGTGCCTTTTTGCACGAATGAACGTTACCCCCCTTAATAAATTCATTATTTTGTGCTCTTACTTTATTTTTGCAGGATCAACGTGGCTGTTAGGCAGGTGGAAGGGAAAAAAGATTCATCAGGAGCCCTTTGAACTTGCTGCTCGTTTGTACGAAAGTTTTAAATATCCAAACAGATACCGCACCATAGTTTCAGGTTTTTGTACGGTAGGAACAGCGGAGATGAATGGAATCGACTACGTAATTGGATATATCGAAAAGGGACCACAAGAAAAAATTCTGTGTCCGTTCATGGTTGGATATGCTAGAATTAAAATACGCATAGATGGCGATCATGCCAACGTGTTTTTTCCAATACAAAATCAGGACCCTGTAAATAATCTGTTTTTTAGGAAATACAACATGCAAAATCACACACGTGACGTCCAAATAAAACCAATAGATCATGCTCTACGTCCAGTCTTCTGGGCTAACCAGTGATTAAGCTATATATTTTAATGGACACATAGACTACAATTTATATAGTGTACATTAAATTGATGATACATTACGAGTAAAAAATAAAATACTGAAAATAAAAATGAGAAACCTGTTTCTTTCACTCTTAAAATCCACGGGACATATTTTAATACTTGCATAGTAAGGCTTAACGGGCTTGTGCTAAAAACCGACTCTTAGAAAGAAAAACTATTATTTTTATGAAAAGAGATTAAAACTTTGAAAAATCATTATTTCAACAATAGCTTTTACATAGGGCGCTAAGAAAGTTTTGCAACACAGACAACCTTTTTTTAGTTTTTCGAAGTTATTTCCACTGCAGTGAATACACTTTTCCATACGTCGAAACGAATCATCGAACCAACCTTGCCACGTTTCTTCTGGAAGATCTGCACATACTCGGTCCCACGCCGTCAAAGGTCAATTTCGTTAGTAATTCGACGCCCTTTTAGTTGTTTTTTTCACTTCCGGAAAGAAACAAAAGTCACAGGGAGCAAGATCTGGACTTTAAGTAGGGTAAAGTAGAATACTCAGTCCAGATTTGACCAAAAATGCTACTGTGACCTTTGCTCTGTGAGCCGCGTTTCCCAGAGAATACTGTAATCATTCTTTTGCTTACAAATCGAGACTTCCGCACATTTACTGGAGCATCCTTACCCTCAAACAGCCAGATCTTGTTTTGTGATTTCGACCGAACGTTGTAATACTACAGTCAGGTTTCGTCGACTGTTGTAATAGTATTTACATACCGAGAATATCCTGATTCAAATCTTTTTAGGATTTTTTTGCACCACTTTAATCTCGCTGCCATTTGCTCCTCTGACAAAGCATGTGGTACCCATAGAGTACAAACCTTCCTAACATGTAAATGTTTATGCAGAATTCGATGGACTGCTGGTGCACTGATGTGTAACATTTACTTTATCTGCCGGTACGTGATTGTTCTATTAGCATTCATTAGATCATTCACAGACGCAATGTTTTCTGATGTCACCACTTCCGGCAGTCGATCTGAGCGCGAGTCGTCCGTGAGACCGAAATTTTCCCTTTTGAACCGTTTTTACGATCGAAAAATTGTTGTGCGAGGTGGACAATCCTTGCCCAATACAGGAGACATTGCCTCAAAACATTGGTGTACACTTAAACCGCAAGAAAAGTTGTATCGAATTATCGCACGATATTCTTCCTTTGTCCACGACGCCATTTCTCAATCGTTCTGGGCTGCGTGCTTAGACTGTATTAAGACCTGAGTCAAGAGGTTTCCCCTTCCTGCCTCATTTTTGACGCTCTATCTAATATCGCAAGGATTAACTCTCTTCTTCCAATAGGTTTCGCGTATTGCAAAACTTTCGTAACATTTAATTTTGTTTACTATCACTTCTTACCAGTTAAAAAAAGATGTCCTTTTTTAATAAGTAATTGCGTATGTTTTCGGTGAAAACGTTCTATATAAATTTATTGCCAACAATTAAGATGGAATAAATGATCCTGAAATATACCTATTTTCTTAAAAATGTTTTCTCTCAAAAAACTTTTTTACGATTTTATTAACAAAACAATTTTTTAGTTAGCGAAAAAAATCGCTAGCAAGAATTGTCCTCTGTAAAATAAGTGATTTCTTACTGCCCCCTTTTTAAGAGAAGATTATCCAGGAACAATTTGCTAACGATTTGCTCTTATGTATCAATGAAGCAAAAAATTTCAAAAGTGCATTGTGCATGCTTTTGAAAGTTGGTGTATTGATGTTCATTCCTAGGAAATGATCGATGATTTTATATTAATAAAATTAATGTTCAAGAGAATATATGAAAGAATTTCGAAAAATTTTAAAGGGAACTTGAAAACTTGAATAGTCTTAAAATATTTTCCAAAGCTTTATAGAAAAAAAAACATTTATTTAAAATTTGATTAATATATTAAATGTCGAAGCTTTTCGAGAATTTTGTAATGCATTAAGATAATTGAAGCTATTTAAGGATTTCTAGGAAAATTTATAATAATTTTATTTTTTTTCAAATAAATTTTATTTAGGATAATTAATAGGAGTTAAAAAATAAATTAAATTGAAAATTTCTTTCAGAAAAATATCTGGATGACTTTAACACAATTTTTTTAATGTTTAGATATTTCACAAAAATTGTAGGTATACTTTGAGTCAGTTTAAAACATACTAAGAAGCTTGAAAAGTTTTAAAGAGATTATAAATAATTTTTAAACTTTTAAATATTTACGTAAAATCATTCAATATTTTTTATCTAAAATAGGCAGAATAAGTGCTCTTCTTTACCTGCCTGCGAAGCATCAGTAAAATAGCAATTTATTGTACCGCAATGAGCGGAACGTAAAGTGACATCAAGGGGAAGAAGTGAGTTAGAAGGGAATGGAAAAGTAAAAGAAAAGAATTAGAAGAATGAATTTTGAAACTACTTTAAACTAGTAATCGGATTTTAGGCTATTAATATACTTTTCATGTTTAAAACTTCTAAGATTCCAATTTGAAATTTAATTTTTTAACAAGTAATTCTGCAACCGTTGCATTTTTTATTTTTGTTACATTAAGTTCGACATTTCTTAATTTTTGAAGTTTTACAGTTAGAAATTGCACAGGGTTGTAGTTTTGAATTAAAATAATGAAAATGGTAGAAACATTTTATTATTTCTTTTTGAAAATGTCAAAAAGGTGGTTTAAAAGCCTTGATAATCAGCCTTATATTTAATGATTTTTTATTCAACCGTTCAGCATTTTTTTCGAATATAGTCAGTTGTAAATTTAATAGATTTAGAATCAAAGGTTCAAAATTGTTTGCTTCTAATTTTAAATCTGAAAAATATTCTGATTTTCTAAATTCTTTGAAATCGTAACATATTAAATCACAAGAATAGATAAGTGTGCAATTTTAAGCCTGCAGGGTTTTCAATTAAATAATTTTGAATTAAACGCCTCCAGAATACAATTGAAACAATTAAAAATTAATACAACTTGTTTATATTTTTAACCCCCGAAGAATAGAAGATCAAAGAATTTAAAATTCAATTATTCTTTATCTGAAAATAATCGAAAATATTAAGAAATTTAAAGTCAGAGTGAAAGAAATATTAATAAATTAAAGTTTTCAAATCTTTTTAATTTTGAATATCTGAATGATAAATGGCAATCTTCTCTTGTATTCCTTTTAATTTCATAATGTGACTGTAATACCTTAAATTATCCGATCTTTCATTTTCTCGCCTAAATTAGTTATATAAATTTATTTGAATGGTTAAGTTCTTATACAAATTAAAAATTTTTGACCAAATAGTTGAATTTTAATTAACTTTTGGATAAAACAGTTAAACTTTCATCCAAGTTGGTGAATCAAACCAAATTAATTAAAAAATAGAAACTAGAATTAAAAACTAGAAACTTAACATTCTACGAGAAAAATAAATCTGAAACAAAATATATGAATTTTAATCAAAAGTATAAATTTTCAACAAAAAGTTAATTTTATCTTGAATAGTTCAACTTTGTACCCAATCTTTTAAACTAAAACAATTGTATTTTTAATCCTTATTCCTAATATTTATTTTTAATCCTCAATAAGAATGTTAGAATTCTAAACAACGTTGATTTGAAACAAAACTTTTGAATTTCTAAAAAAAAATAATTTTTAAACAAATACATTAACATTTATTGAGCAAGATGAATTTGATTAAATTTTATATTGCATATAAATTATGAAATTAGCAGTAGTAAAATTAATATTCTTTTAATTTGAAACAATTTCTTTATATTCAATTATATTCTAGTTTACGCATTGAACAATTTGGAACAACCTTACTCTTTCCTTGATTATATGATTTTCATAAAGATGTTCAAAATTGTAAATAACCTTTCTGTGAATAAAAAAACAGTTAAAAATAAATATTGAGTCAGAATTGCGACCTTCCTTTAAAATAAAGGGAAAAAAATAATTACGTTTAAAGGCCTTTTTATTAAAAAATATTTCCACCAAGATCTAGGGAGACCAAAGCGTCTTCTTCTCTACAAACTGTTTTAATTTTTTTTATAATATACATTACAATTTAGAGAAAAAGATTTAAAACATGCAGACAAAATTATTTCAAAAGTAATTTTCAATTCACAATCAGTTTTTTTTTCATTTATAAAAATAACTCTATTCGAATATTTGACAAAAAAGAAATTAGTGGAAGGTTAAGGTTTTTAGGATGAATATTAACCTCCCATCCCATCCCATCCCCTCCCGTACAATCCCATTCCATCCCATACAATCCCACCCAACCCCATCTTATCCATCCCATCCTATCCCACCCCATATAATCCCACCCACTCTATCCCATCCCGTCTCATCCCATCTTATCCTATCCCATCCCAAATGTTTTCACCATAAATCGCTTTATCATATTTATAATTTCTAATAATCCTAACTTAGTCAACCATTATTTTTCATCGAATCGTTGAAAAATGGGTAGTCGAAATGACTTTGGAAACAGTAATTTTATATCCGAAACCATTCTGTCACCTGGAGCATTTTTATTCTACCAAATTTGAAATTAATTCGGTCTATACCATTTTTCATCATTATTACAAAAATTTTCAGAAAAATTATTAAGATTTAATAAAAACTACTACTACGTTAACTAATTTCATAGTAAATATAAATAATTAACAATACAGGCGCGGCTCCAGCGAAGTAAATTGAGGTTCAGGGGTCGGCATTAAAATATCAGAATAACACAGTGAGCACACAAAAATTAAAAATTGCATACTAGTATTTCTAATCCGTGGAAATTCCAAAATTAATGTTTTTAAACTCAGATTGTAAAAACAAGGATATTTCCTATGTTAAAATCGACGACGTCGGTTCTGATAATAGCGCTGCAATTCTGAAATATTTAGCAAGTAGAGTGCAGGAGACTGATGATAATTAAAAACAAATAATTAGAAAGAAGCGATTAGATATCATTTTAAAAAATATTTATGTGTTTCTCTCTGATTAAATTCCTTTAAGTTGATGCACTTCACTTAAAAAAATGCGGGTAGTGTCTAGTACTCTGTGTTTCTTCGCGGTGATATTCCCCAATCATACTGGTCTGTACAATGATACTTATAATTCTAAATGCCTTTTTATTACATTATCAGGATTCGCAGTTAATATGACTACATCAATCTCACTGATATTTCTTGAAAAATTTGTATTAATTAATTATTTCGACAAATATTAACTAGATAAATTTTATATATCGATACGAAGAAATTTCGTCTTTTGAATGTTATATTTTTATCTGTAATATCACTATGATTAATGAAAATTATTATGTTTAGCAAGTATAAGATATTTTCAATACTTGGATAGGAGTACTAAAAAAAAAATACATTCATCAGAAAATAAGTGAATCCTACGAAAAACATCCAGTATTCAAAAAGAAAAACTATATTATTTTAGATGAGAGTTTGTTTTGTTTGTTTTTATTTGCTTAGTTCCTGTTATTTAAAATAAGGATTAAGGGGGTGGGTGTTTTTTCAGATGACAGCAAATCTCGATTAGGGATCGATTATCGATTTTCAGAACATGAATTCGACATAAAGGAATGTTTTTCAAAAATTGACAACTGCAGGAGGTTCAGAACTGAAATTTAGCTGCTTTGATAATTTTTTGAAGGCCTTGTCATTCTAGGAAGTAAATCTGGTATTCTAGGTGTTTGAAATACATTTTTCCCGAGGAAGCTGCATTCGGAACTAAAATTTAAGTTACTCTGGCAATCTTTTCAATCTGGTTGTTCTATAAAGTAAACTTGGTGCTTTAGGTGTTTATAATGCATCTTTGTCTGAAGACAAATGTATTCAGAACTAAATTAAAAAACAACATGGCTATTTCTCAAAGTTCTCGTCTTTCTGAGAAACAAATCTGGTAGTCCAGTATTCCCTAAAGTAAATTTGGTGGTCTTAGTTTTCGAAATACATCTTTCTCTAGGCAATTGTAACCAGAATGATTTAGAAGGCTCTGTGGTTAGTTTTCCGAAATTTCATCCTTTTAGTAAGTGAACCTATTAGTCAACGTCTTTCTAATGCATTTTCTTCAAGAACGGGGTCTTTAGAACTGAAATTTTATCCATCTAAACCGTTTTCTCAAGGTCTTATAGTTCTCGGAAGTAAACTCGACAGTGCAGGTATTATATCTGCATCTTCTCCTAGGAATTTGCATCCAGAACTAAAAAAGGGGACACCGTGAGCATTTTTTCAAAGTCTTATCCTTTTAAGATGTAAGCCCGATAGATCAGGTATTGCAAATACAACTTCTTTTAGGAAATTGCAACCAGAACTAAAGTAGAAGGCATCTCAAAATGAAAAGAATCAAGGAAGATGTACTTTTAACATCTAACCCAACAGGTTTACTTCTTAGAATTATCAGCTCTTCAAAAACCGATCCGCGTGTTTTAAATTTTAGTTACGAACGCAACCTTCCCCTAAAAGATGTTTTTTAAACGCTTAGACTACCCGGGTTACTTCTGAAAATTACGAGACTTGCGAAAACACATGAGTGTGTTACAGAATGCTGCGTATAATCATACGCTCATGTCGATGAGAAGACTCTCAGTCTAGTCATTTGGACAGAGGAATAGGGCCAAGATGCTAATTTCCAAGGCAGTCATTTTTTTCTCTCAAGTTATTTATTTGTGGGTGCATAATATGGGGCAGGTTCTGGAAACAGGAGTTCATCCCGGACACGGAAATTTTTGTGGGAAAAGTTGGAAAATATCACATTCCATTGCATTGGTGCTTTCTTGTGCCTTTAAGAGGTAAAAGTGTTCTTAAAAAACTCAAAGTATATAGAATTCTGCTGAAAACTAAAAAATGAACATTGTTCTATCACTAATATTTTCGGAGTTTAGGCCTTTTAAAAAAACCTTTCTTCAATGTTGTGCCGAAGTGAACTTCTTCGCCCAGAAATTTGTAATGCTATCTTTTCAAGCGGAGAGAAAGTTCTTTATTTGATTCTAATATCGCTTCCTCTTTCTCATCTGTGACTTTTTTGTAGTGTTTTGGAAAGCCTTCTACGTTTATATTCTATTTGCGATAAGTTCTTAGCATGATCTCGCAACGACAATTGCACATTTTTAGCACAATGAAGTCTAGAAAGATCGGCTGTTATTTCCAAGAGCAGCCAGAGAAAGAGCTTGTCTATTCTCACAGAAGCCCGCATGCAAGGATAGTGCTGCAAGCACTAGGAAACCGCTCGATATTTTAGAGTGAACATGGTAAGACACCTGAGTCAGGTGGGCTTAGAGGGCCCTAGTATCAAGGGAATCTGTTAAGTATGGTCAGGAAACATCATATTTTTCTCATAATAATATATAAACAATCGCAAACAATTGTTTAGGGATAGGCGAAAAGGAAAATATCCCAAAGCGGGGTGGGATAATCCTGCGGAAAGCTGAACAACATGTGTAAGGTGGCTTGCAGGAGTAAATCTTGGAAACCTGGCTACCAGTCATAGCATACAGCCTTACCCATATCTGTGGTGCCTGGCAACGACGAATGAACCCTTTTTCTAACTCTTTGTTTGAGCAAAGATAACGTCACTTATCCCAAGTGTAGTTGCAGTTCAAAAACTTCGAACGCACAGAGCACCCGGATTGATAGTGGACATGAATACATTGGAGTGTTATAAGCGGCTGGAGCTTCTGCGTATTTTGTAACAGTAACTGCGTAATCAAGCAGCCTACCTTTTGCAAACATAATTTGTAGGCGGGGCACGTGCTTGATCACTGCAAGAACAAACCGTAGACGAAGAGGACGAAGAGCCATTAGGGTCAATCGCAGAAATTAGGCAACCACTAAGAGAGGATTGTCTTCAGAAAAAAAAGAATTAACGTCCAGGGTTTCTTCAAAGCCTTCAAATATAGCTGAAGTGAATGAAGCCGTTTGTGAGTGTATCTCGGTGGAGCCGGATAGCTGGATTATGAATTGCTTAGACTAAAAGGTGCTTGCAACGACTGATAAAGGGGATTGGCTGGTTGAGGCAGAATGCTTCCTATCTTCAGTATGTGATTGACTCAATAACATCTGGTAGGCTGTTCGTGAAAGAAATTCAAAAGTTCGCCCCCAGACTGAGGATCTACTATCACAAACTAAACTTACCAAAGAAGCTGGAAATCAAGCAGCATATGGTTGGTTGTATACGGGATAGTTTCATATATTTGTGGGTAAGTTTATGCATTCAGGGCCATATTGTACTCTCCTTTACAAAAATAAATCAGTATATTTAGTATAATATTTCCCTGTTTCTTATCAAATCTCCTCGATTCATTTATTAGCGGCAGAGGCAACGGCAATATAATGAATAAAAAAGTATGTTAGATAGAAATGTTAAGACCCAAATTATGAAAAAATAAACCACCACTCACTTAAAAGTATTTGCCAACATCTTCACGGACATAATTTTATTTTGTTTCGCTACTGTATAAGTTTTTTTGTAAAATCGAAATTCTGATATAACAATGGAGTTAATAAATTATTAAAATTAATTTTTTTCTGCTCTTACTTAATTTTTTCGGGATCAGCGTGGCTGTTAGGCAGGTGGAAGGGAAAAAAGATTTAACAGGAGCCAATTGAACTTGCTGCTCGTTTGTACGAAAGTTTCAAATATCCAAATAGATTCCGCAATATAGTTTTAGGCTTTTGTAAAGTAGCAACAACGGAGATAAATGGTCTTGAGTGCGTAATTGGATTTATCGCAACGGGAAGAAAAGAAAAAATTCTGTGCCCGCACATGGTTGGATGTACTAGAATTAAGATACGTATAGATGGCGATCATGCCAACGTGTTTTCCCCAATACAATCAGTGTGTCTAGACCAATCAGTGTGTCGGCTATAGGGTCCATAGGGTCCAACTCTACATATAGACTAAGATTTATATGGTCTATATTAAATTGATGATGGACTATGAAGGAAAATAAAAATAATGCAAATAAAAATTGGAAAACATTTTTCTGTCGTCCTCGAAATTCACAAAAGATATTTCGATTTTTAATAAATAATTACGTTTTTATTTGTGAACACGTTCCCTACGAATTTAGTGTCTGCAGTTAGGATTAAGTAAATAATCCTAAAATATACTTAGTGGTTTAAAATTGTTTTCTCTAAAAAATTGTTTGATGATTTTATCAACAGAAAAAATTTGTTTTAGTTTGAAAAAACAATTGCTAGAGGGAATTATCATCTGTAACATAAGTGACTGCTAGCTTCTTCTTTTGAAAGAGAAAGTGATCTAGGGACAAATCGTAGGGTTATGTTTGAGATTTTTTAGTAGAAAGAAGAACTTATGCATAGAGTTTTAGCCCCTTGCGCTTAGAAATTTATTGTTTAAACGTGAATTCTTCATTTATAAATCATTAGTTACCAAAGAATGGGCTTAAAAGTGTTTATTACTTTTTCATGACTATATAATTGTCCTCTAAGAAGATTCCTCTTCTCAGCTTCATTTGATTAAAAATGTTTAACTTTAGATTTTTTATAGTATTTTGATTAAATAAAACCAAACTTACAAAACCTTTTGATAAATTTATATACTTAAAATGCTTAACTAATAAAAGTCATTAATTTCTTTTTCTGTGAAGTGATTTTCTAACAACATATTATCTTCTTTCTTCTAATTGGGCCAAGAGAGCATTATCTGGTATTACTATTTATAGCATGTGCAAAGAAGATAATTTTTTCTGGAACACATATATCTTATATATATAAATAAGTAATTTTGTTTAAATTCCCGCGTGGAAAAGTTTGAATGGGTAAACCATGGGTCAAGAATGGCATAAGCGTGGGGTGAGCATGGGATGAGCGTGGGTTAAGCAATGGGTATTCATGTATTAGGGGTGGGGTAAGCGTGGGATAATCTTGAATCAATATTAAGTTAATATTCCCATACATTTGTCCCACCATCGTCCTATGGTTATAAACAATAGGTCGAGCATGGCTAATGGCCCCTCTCACATGCTTCGCCCACAGTCGAACGTGATTTGGTTTTAATTGAACTTTGGCAAAATTCTCGAAGATGGACACAATCTACTATATTGTCCCACCTTTTAAAAAGGATTTGGAGATAAATAGTATCTTTTAATGGACTTTACAAAACTTTCGAAAAGAATAATCAGCCAATCAATTTTTCAGCAGAATTTTCGAAGAAAAATTACTTTTATTGGACTTTGCGAAATTGTTGACTGGAAACATTATTAAAGGAACTTTGACCGTTTTTTCAAGAAATAAACCCGGGTTCAAAAAGGTTGCATGACTTAAACATGGCAATACACTTAAAAATATCTGATCCTATGCATGGGCCACAGCTGAATGGTAGCATGCCGCAGGCCTTGCTCTTGTCCGTCTCCCATGCTTAGGACACGCCACACACAAATGAATAAATACTCAGAAAAACATCCAACTGTTAGAGAAAATTAGACTACGCTAAAAATTATAATCTGAGGTTTCCCAATAGCCGACACGTCTCTAAATGCTAAGTTCACAAGCCGGCTGCATTAGATCATTCACCAATGGTGACGCAATGACTCCGGTGCGCCGGATTGTGCTCCAGGTAATTAGATAGATAGATAAATGTTTATTTTTCGGCCTGTTGGCCTTAAAAAATTGACTTGCTTATACTAACATTTTTCACAGAATTTTCTTACAACTATGTTTTACAAAGTACCATCCATCCACACCTTATAACTAATCTGCTCGCTTCTGTAGCTTAACCTTCCTCGCTGCGCCTCGCCTATCATGCATATCGCTCTTTTGTCGCTATGCCTCGAATTACCAGCCTCTGTCTCTGCGGCTAGCACCTAACACTTAACTACTATTTACAATATTTACATTTTTCTTACATTTACTTCCTCTCCTATTTACGATCTTTCCTTCTCTATTCTTCTTTCTCCTTCCTTCTCTTTTTCTCCATCCTACCCAAAACCCCCTTCACTCATGCCACTGCCCTTTTGTCCCCCCTTTCATACAACAATACCTCCATACTTATCCCACTCCTTGCGATAAGGATCGATAAAGACCTTATTGTCCTTTATCTTATTTTTGTTGCGCCTTACCCCCAATTTTTCTTCTCAGCTCTCCAATTCCACTACCGCCACTTCATTCTCCTTTCACCCCTCCTCCCTTTCTTCTCCTCTCTTTAGTTTCAATCCTCTTATCACTATATTATTTCTCCTGTCTGCCTTCTCTGCATCCTCAACTCCATTGCCCTTATCCTTTTCCTAACCGTTCTCTCCTCCTTTTCATTCCTACGCTCTCCCACTTTCTCTTCCATCCTGATCTCCACTTTCTCCCAAAAACCTTGCTTCCCGCCCTCCCCCCTGTCAACTGCTTCCATTCCCGACCATTCCCGACTTTCCATCTGCTCCATAGCGCCCCTTACGTCCTCCCTCAATGCTCTGATCTGGCCTATCAGCACGCCGGGAGCCTCCTTCTCCATCTGCCCCTCCATTTTCAGGAGGAGGGGGGTGACCTACGTGTTCATACGCTTTTTTTAAAGGCTTTTCTCCGGACTCTCTTTGCTTTCCATTTTCCTCTTCAAGATATCCTCCCCCTCCCTTGCACTGGACGCTCTCTCCTTCGCCTGATCCATGCCGCGCGACTTGATACCGGGCCACGCAAAACTGGCCGTCGTGTCCTTCTGGAAATTTCCTCTCCGTCTACTTTACTACCAGCACTGTCAGTACTTTCGCTGTCCACCTCCCGCTCGTCCGCCGGTAACTGTAACCTATCCATACACAAAAGTACGCATTGCCACCAACAGATGTCTCTTTAGATTTCAGAAATCACATTTATTGTAAAAAAAAAACATAATCTACCCAATCACATTAAATGTAACCTAATAATATATCACTCATGGATAATATATTTTTCATCTTTACGATTTCTGAGATTTAAAACTAAAATTGTATTTTATATGCGTCATTCTAAAAAATTCTAAAACCAAATGTAGAAAACATTTGGTTTGAAATTTCCTAATTTTTAGAGTTCTACAATTAAACATTTTACAAGTTTATAGTTTTATATTTACATAATAATCCCATTCCGCCCACTCTACACCACTCTATCCCACCCAACCATATCCTATCCCATTAAAAGCTTTTCTCGCAAATATTCTGGAAAACGCAATATATTCTTTTACGAAACTATTCTGTAACCTAAGCATTCTCAGCCTGTCTGATTTTAAATAAATAGAGTCTATAACCGTTTGCATCATCATTATAATTTTTTTCCTGAAAAATAATTCAAATTACAAAATAATTAATAATACGTGAGCGGATCAAGTAAAATAGACAAGGGGCCCGGGGAGGGGTTTAAAAGATTATTTTCACGTGCAGAGCTCAAAAAAATTAAAATTTGGGTATTTTACGAACAATTAAAGAAACGAAAATTTTCACTTTTTGTTAAAAAAATTTTACCGTGCAGGCTTTTTCTTGTCAGAATGACATATCTTCCTGCTCTCTCTCTCTCTCTCTCTCTCTCTCTCTCTCTGAATTTTACACATTAGCGTGATCATATTTAAATATTTTTCTAATTGAGCGAGGAAGACTTATGATGATGAAATACAAATGATTAGAAAGAAACGATAAGATAGCAGAAGGTATATAAACCTTGCTTCACTTCGAGAAATATATACTTGGGTTTTTCTTATTAATATTCTTCAAGTGGATGTACTTTCTTTCAAAAAAATGAAGGCTGTGACCAGTCTTCTGTGTTTTATCGCCGTGATATTACCCACTTTTACGAGTAAGTATTACGATATTAAATAATTTTAATCAATTTTCATCGCACTATCAAGATTCATAGATAAAATTATTAGATAAAGCTTTGTAAGGTTTCTTAAAAAATTTGTATTGATTAATTATTTCCGCAAATATTCTAGTTTTTATGTCTAAAACAAATGTTTGTAGCATTCATTTCAATCTTTAGCGTACAATATCAAACCGTTACAAGTAACATTACAAGGCAAATTTGCCCTTTAAATTTTTTCAAGTATAAATTATTTATAATACGTGGATCAGAGTATTTTATTAAATAAACATTTTATCCTGAAAAGAAGTGTACGTTTCTAAAAAAACGCGATTCGATTTTCTGCCCTGTGAATCTACAGTATGTGAAAATTGTAAATGTGTCAATAAAAGAAAGTTGTTTCAATAAAAATTTGTTTGTTCTGAACATTTGTTCAAACTATAAGTATCTATTGACATGCTCTGTCATGTTCTGTCAAACTCGAGTATAAGCATGTCCAGCTCACGATTACAAGTTTTGCCGCAGAGGTACCCAAGAAAAATACGTATTGCGGTTTATAGTCACACGGTGTGTTTTAGATGAAATAGTAAATCACATTTTCAAAAGTTACCTCAATCTTTCTGTGCATTTACATTTGTGTAAATAAACATTCAATATCAGACAAAGCTTCTACGTGTCAAGTTGATACGGCAAATGAGTCATAACGATGAAACGTTTTAATACCTCTGCTCATGATCAACTTGATCATTTAATCTCATTTAATCTCACAACCTGAATTATTATCAATAAATAACGTTTGAAATTAAATTGCTAAACCGGCATGAAAAAATTATCTACTTAGAACCGTTTATCTAAAATGAGTATTGAAGTTGTGGGTGTTTGTTTGCAAATGTTAGTAAATCTCGATCAAGGATCAGTCATCGATGTTTGTAACTTAAGTTCGACAAAAAGAAATATTTTGCGAAAATCGACAGCTGCAGGGCGTTTAGAAATGAAATTGAGTGTAATGAAGATGTATTGAAACACCTTATACTACCTGGCTTAGTTTCTAGAATCGCAAGATCCTTCAAATTTCTGGGTTTACTTCTTAGGATTATGAGTCCTTTGAAATCCAAACAGGGTATTTTTAATTTCAGTTACGAACACAACTTACCCAAAAAAGATATTTTAAGTAACTGGTCTACCGGATTTAGTTTTCATAAGAACGACATCTTCGCAGGCCGAATATGGTGTATTAAATTTTAGTTAGGAATAAAAATATCTCGCGGAAGTTGTAATTTAATATGGTGTAGCAGCTGTTCAAGTTGGTCTAGCTGCTCTAGAAGCCTTACATTTTTGAATGACAAGACCTTCAAAAACCGATTAGCATGATTAAAATTTCAGTTATGTACACAACTTTTCGTGAAAAGATAAATTTTGAATATCCGAACTGCCAGAATTATTTTTAAAATAGCGAGGCGTTTAAAGACCCATTGGCGTGTCTGAAATGTTAGAAATGAACAGAACTTTCTTGAAAAAGATGTATTTAAAATACCCGGATTACCGGGTTTATTTCTTCAAATAACAAAACCTTCAACATCCGATCAGGGTTTCTTAAATTTCAGTTATGAATACAACTACCTGGAAGAACACTTATTTTAAATACCTGATCTACCAGCTCTACCTATTCAAATGACGGGACCTTTCAAAACGGATAAACATGTTTAAAGTTTAAGTTACGAACACAACTACCCTCAGGAAAACTTCTTTTTAAAACATGGATTAAGTGTTTTACTTATTAAAATGAAGATTCCTTTAAAAGCTTATGAGGTTGTCTTCAAACTCTCCTTTGTCATTCTGTTTTACATTAAATGATGCTAAGACGCCCGGATTTTGTGCTCTATAACTTTTTTGATAAACTTGAACTCCTAGATCAAAATAGCTGCAATAATTTAATACACTAGGTTTTATTTTGAATCCAAACAAATGGCTATATATAAGAGATCATTAAAAAAGCGGGATCCGTCTTCGCCAAATATTTGCGCTTTAAAGGTATTTGGATAACAAGGCTAGTCCTGATTGTAAAATTCCTATTTTCTACCTGGAAATCCCACCCTTTTCGCTTGATCCTAATGTCACAGAATCTTCTTCATTGATGGACTTTTTTGCAGTATTTTGGAAACTGTTCTACCTGCACGTACTGTTCACGAATAGTAGTAATTAATCAAGTCATCGGCACTGTTCCGGTTTGTTCTAGCAAGTCAAGTTCTTTTAGTGGCGTCTAATTCTTTTAGTGAAAGTTTATCTAATTTATTGGATTAATTGTAACAGTTAATTATTTTCTTTTTTGCTTTATTTTTGCAGAATCAGCGTCGCTATTTGGCTGGAAGAGGGGGAGACGAATTCATGAGGACCCCAAGGAACTTGCTGCTCGCACGTTCCAAAGTTTTAAATATCCAAATACATACCGCAACATAATATCAGGCGTTTTTAAAGTAGTAACAGAGGAGAAAAATGGTATCGAGTACGTAATTGGATACATCGAAAAGGGGCCAAAAGGAAAAATTCTGTGTCCATTCGTGTTCGGATATTCTCGAATTAAGATACGCATGGATAGCGATCATGCTAAAGTATTTTTCCCAATAGATTATCAAGACCCTGTGAATAATCTGTTTTTTAAGAAATACAAGACGAAAAAGAACACACGTGACGTCCAAATAAAACCAATAAATGAAGCTCTACATCCCGTCTGGGACAATCAGTGATTCAGCTACATAGTCCAATCCTACACATAGACTAAAATGTATATGGTTTACATTAAATTGATGATACTTCCTAAAGGAAAATAAAAAATGCTGCAAATACAAATTGCAAAACATGTTCCTTTCGTCCTCAAAATTTATATAATAATTGTCTAGGACAATTGGTTAAGTATAGATACAAATATTTATCTTCTACAGATGCAGATAAAACAATCCTACATAAGGTTTGCACCTGGAATCTTTATTTAAAAAAATGTTGGTTAAAAAAATGGGTTTATCAAATTGAAATATTTTGTTAAAATTTATTTTTTTGGAAAGGAATCATGAGTTTAGCTCAATTTTTATTTATTTGGTTTTAAATTTAAGTATTTAGTTGATAATGCACATGTTTTGTTACAAACTCCTATTTTTTTGCAGAAAATTAATATTTTCTTACAATAATTCAAATCTTATCCTTTTACTTTAAGAATAGAACTGCTTTAAAATAATTCTTTTTGGCTAAGTATTCTCATATTTTATCGACAATTAATATTTCTTAATGAATTTTGAATAATCGCAAGGCAATATTTTGTTTTTTTAATATGTCTATAATTTTTCTTAAATTTGATATAATTGCGAATCCTTTTACAAGAAGTTCACAATTATAAAAAATGTTTACAAGCAAACCTTAAACTTATTTTTATGATTTTTAAATTTTTTACATTCTAATCAGACATGGTATAAAATTTTTGAAGAATTTTTAACCCCTCCCCTTTTTGTTAAATGTGCATATTTTGAGAACTTCTAAACCAAAAAATCAAGGTTTTGCAAATATGCCTACTTGTGAGTATTTCTGTATGTCTGGAGAACAAAATAAAATGACATCTTAAGCCAAAGACTACCATTTTCAAAATTCAAAATAAAACTGTTCTTCATTTGAAAATGACGTAATTTTGAAGATTTGAATGATAAATGGTAATCATGATTTGTATCCTTTGTTAGTTTCGTAATTTCAATGTAATACTTTACAATTGTCAAATTTTTAGGATAAGATGGCGGGTTTAGATTAGATCTTATCGCGTAAATTAATTAAAGCAATTTTAAATAACGTTGTTTAATTTCTATAAAAGGATATTAATTTTTGAGAAAATAGCAAAATTTTTAACCAAAATAGTGTATATTTGAAGAAAAAAAAATGTAACAAAAAAGTTAAACTTTCAACCAAGAATGTGAATTTACAATATTAATTTTTAATAAATATATAAGTTTCCACTAAATAGTTTTTATTTTTGATTCAAAAATATTATTTTTTAAAGAATTGTAATATATATTAAAATAATAAATAAACTCTATTCATTATCATAAAAAGGCAACAAGAATAAGAATTTGGAAATTTTTATATTTCACATATTTTACGTATTTTACATATTTTACAGAGTTACTATTCAACCTTATTTTTCTTGCCCAGAGATTTAATATTGTTTTATACAATTCTGAGAAATTAAATGACATTTCAAAAGATTTTAGTAAGTATAAGGAATTATAAAAGTGCTCAATATACTATGACTAATTATAAGAAAGATATATATATAAAGTGTAGAACAAATTTTAAATATCCATACAAGTAAATAGAAATATGTCACGAAGAAAAAAATGCAAACAAAATTTCATGAAAAATGTAATATTTTGGTCCATTTTGGAAGATGTTAATAAAAAAGGAAAAAAATTGGTGTAATAAAATTTGAATAAACGCTCAACAAAAAATGATCTGCGGTATGGAATTTTATTCTGAAGATCATAAACCTTTTACAAAAACATCTCATTTTAAAATTTGTTACAATAATTAAGACTAATTCTATTCATAATCAGCGTCATCAAATTATGAAAATGGATGAATGAATGTTCATAAATTTGATTTATAATGAACATTTATTATGTTTAGTCATGTTTTCCCATCCCATCTCATCCCATCTCATCCCATCCCATCTTATCCCATCCAATCCCATCCCATCCCACATTAACCCATCCCATCCTTTCCAATGTATTATACATATAATACAATACTACATACTTCAATACTTTGAATCAAAAAGTCATCCAGTTTTTTCTAAAAAACTTAATACTCTTTAAAAGTTTTAATACTCATAATTTAGTCACTCATTATTTTTCGTCTGGTCGGCGATAAACGGGTAGACCAAAAAAACCTTGGAAAACGGCATATTGTTTTAGGAATCGATTTTGTGAACTGAAGTTTTCCAATCCATTTAAGATTTATCATAACTCTTGTAGATTCTAAAAAGTCCTAATACGTTATAATTTTGAATTATTTTTAAAGTACAGTGAGAGGGACTTATGTTAATGAAATACGAATATGATAAGAAAAAAACGAGAATATATCAGCAAGCATGTGAACATTGCTTGACTTCAATAAATACAGACTAGTTTCTCTTTTATTAAAGGTCTTCAAGTGGATGTACGTCATCTCAAAGAATATTCGGACTGCTTGAGTTTGAGTTTCTCAATAAAAATACGATTATAAAACGTTTCTGCTATGTGAATTCATAGTGCTGTAAGACTAATAAATGTGCTTTGTCATTTCTGCCTACCTGACGTACTTGCATGTTGAGGCCTCGAGAAATATAAAATTGTGCTAATGAAAATCTATTTTTCCGGAACATTTATTTTAACTGTAAGCGTATGTTGAAAGCTAACAAATTGATAATTTGTTTGATAAGTTTGATAAGTTATATTACGACATTGAAGTTAACTATCTATACGCATTTAAAAATTGTACTTTGAATTAAAAGTACTTTGAATTAAAAATGCAGTAATGGTCTTAGCAAAAAAGTACAAACAGCCCTGGATTCATCTTAGTCATATCTTTAGGTTTTTTTTCATTTTTTTTATTAATATCATTTTTTTAATCAATTACATTATTAGTAGATATTGTGCCTTAATCACAAATAAAACTCAAAGTTCTACTGAAAAACTAAAGATACATTCGGATTTATCTCCGTAATGTCTATAGCTTTATTTTTTATTTTTTCAAATATTTACGATGGCTTTACGACATCCTATGTCCATGTTGTAATGGGGTCTTTGCAATATTGTACATACGAATACATCGTTAAACCATACGACGTATTCACGATATCGTAAAGGCACATTAACCACGTGGACATCGAATGTCGTAAAATTGTCGCAAAGATGTTGTTAACACGTCGCCAAATTTTTTGCCTAATGAAAACGGAAGCATGACACAGCTACACGCTCACTTCTCTAGCATTAACCATAGAGCATATGCTTTTAATTTTTGTGCCTTTTTTATAAATAGCATAAAAAGCATTTAACCAATATTCTTAATTTAATTATTACTACAGTTGGGTGATTTTAGTAATAGAACCTACATACACAAAAATTCCATTAATGTTTGAAAATAGTTCTGTTGCATTTTAAACTTATCTTAATGTTGTTTATTTTTATCAAAAGATTCGTTCAATTTTCGCTTACATTCTTCTTTGCTGTAGCTTCATGACTTAATTTCAATTATGAAAATAGAAAGGACGTTTCAATACACATTGCACATTTGATACACGTTTGATTCTGCAGGAGTTCCACTACTTTGAGATCATCAAGAGAAGCGGCATCCATTTCAGCCAAATCTTTGGGTTGTGTTTCGAACATGCATAGCATCCAGCTTGCTTTAACGCTTTCACACACTGTAGCGACAGAAGCACTAACAGCTACCGCACATTTTTCAACATTCACAGATAAAACAAGCTATCCACATTTAGTAAAGAGATGTACTCTGGACGCCTTCTTTATCACTGGAAGAACAAGCCGCAAAACGCTCATGCTTTAAATGATGTAGAAAATTTTTGGTTGAGCCAGAATCCATCCTATGTTTAGTATGTGATTGACTAGTTGCGTTCCACTAGCACCTCCACAACGGACTTTTAATATTTTCCTAATGCTATAATTTTAGGCTTGTTTTGGGGCTTTTTTTCCCAGATGCTGACTTTTGGGCTCTTTCAGTCTTCCCAAAACCTGCTTTTATGTAGAGGTGCTGGCCGCCAGCACCTACGTTACAGAAAATTCTAGAAATTAAAAAAATCAACAGCGCCAGAATTTTGGCCTTTTTTGTGCTATTCAAAAATGCAACAATCAATTTTCAAAAAACAACTTCTGTCTCCTTAAAATTACCCTTAAAATTATTTACGCTACCAGCCCAAATTTAAGCATTTCCGAATATTGTGCTATTTTTCGGCTCTCAAAAACACTCACACATCATTTTCAAAAAATAATCGTGCTCTTCACACTTCAAAACTCTAAACCACAACTACTTCTCCATGGTAATAATAAAAAAAATCAAATACAAAAAAAACACCCTTGATGCATTTAGACAAACCCGGCTCAGCTGTCTTCAACTAAAAAATCCATAAAGATTTCAATGAAAAATAATTACCACAAAGAATTTCCCGAAAATCTTTTTTATATCCTTATTTTGACAGTAAAATTAAACATCACTTAAGAACTACCCTTATCACACTTTAAGAACCAAGTCTCATCCGCCATCATCTAAAACCCCAAAAACAATCTCGAATTAAAAATAGCTACACCAAACAGCTTTTAAACACTCTAGTTAATAAATCTATTTCCACAGTAATCTTCCTCGTCATCTAGAAAATGCTTACCTTATGGAAAATAGCTAAATAGAATACTAAATATATTATTAAAAAATGTTAAATGTATTAGGATGAAAACGTAAATTTACAAACTTGATTCTGTTTATACTATCCACGATAAATTGCTTAAAGATGCTAATGTGAACTTGGCAAAAGAATACAAGTTCATTTTTGAGATGGAAGCTTTGTTTTTTCAACAGTCCTGTTAATTTTGTCAATGAACGAAACAGTTTTTTTAGCCGGATTATTATCCTAGTTTTACGAAAATATGTAAAGAAGCCGCATGGAGGGAAATCTACAAAATACAGTGGAAATTTTAAAAAATTTTTTAGCCTGACGAAAAAAAATTCACACAGTCATTCAAGGATGTGGAGGGATTTTAAAAAATTCTAGAAGACACCTTATATATACTAGTGTCAAGAAATGGCTAGAAAATTTAGAAAAACATAGAAGAGATACTAAAATAAAATCAACGTGAGAAGGAACTCGTCTAATTGATCCAGAACAATATGAAAACGTTGCAAAAAGGTACAAAGTTTATATCGTAATATAAGTGGAATGCTCGCACGCCAATCAATGGGAAATGATCTTCAAAATTTTAATAATTCTTTAATTTCGCAATAGCCAGCTTTTGTGTCACAATATATGTCCACAAAAACGTATGATTTCTCTTTAACTGAAAACACTCTGCGACTCAATAGAAGCTTGTTTAGTGTAACGAGACGAATAATTGAAAGGATGTTGGTAACAGCAAAAGTTCCATAGTTAATAATCAATATTGTGGACAAATTTTATTAAAAAAACCAGATGCAGTTGTTCATGAAATAACAAAAAAATCTAAAAATTTCAAACGTCGAGGATGTAAAAAGCTCAGAAAGATACAATTGTTTTGTGATACATATTTCATTGATCGTAGAAAATATGGATAGTGAATTTATAAGCAGACAAAATTAACTTCCAATTCTCCTAAATAAATTAACACTACGTATCGTTATCTAATGAAGAAGCTCCCTTATAAATAAAAATTTAAATCCTCGTTCCGCATCATTAAATAATTTTACAGACTTGAGCAAGAAAAATGACAGATGTTTCTTTAATTTCTGCTAGTACTGCAAATTTTCAAGCTACGAGTAAAAAATCTATATCTAACAATCTTCGAACAGAAGATTGGGAATGAATATTAAACGACACAAGCTCCTGAAAAATTTTCAATGAAGGAAGTCATGATCTAGAATCATGTTTAGTACGCAGAGTAGCAAACATTGAACAACGCTGGAAAATTAGAATAAAACAAAAAGTTGGTTTTTGTTTTCTTCTGAAACACCTAAGCAAATGTCTCGAGAGCAAAGTATAAGGATTTGAAAACTGTCCAAGATTTTATCATAAAATGCTTTGCGATAATAATATATTGCATCCAGATAATTAATCATTTTATTGCACACAAGTGCTACTGGATTCGGCGATCCTCAAGATGATTTTTGTCAAACTAGGGAATCCATTAAGAAAAGTATTTAATGTAAAATTGTAACCACTGATATTGCAAGTACAAACAGAAAGATATTCTTCCATCTTAAGAATGTGTAGCAAAAGAAACTGACAGATGAAAATCCCTATTTCTCTCAAATTGAATGAAGTTAAACGACGATAGATAGACCAGGCAAGGTTAAAAATCATAAATTATCTTCGATTCGTGAGAAGTTATACTAGAAAAGTTAATTTTTGGGGTTTGCCATTAAATGCCGTCGGTTTTATTATTCTAGTGTTAAAAACAACCGAGATATTTTAATTGTTCATAAGCTTAAAAATTCAATTATTGTTCAATTCGCTATAATTCCTAATAAAAATCAAAAAAACACATCCGGAACGACAGACTGTAAAAGTAAACCCTTCAAACTTTCATTTGATACCGGTTTTATTAATGTGAGACTGCTAGTTTTGACGCTACGCAATTTTGAAAATTGTCATAAAAATATTTAGGCCTTAATTAACAATTACATTGTGAGACCAAAAATAGATGAATCTTCACCATTTTTTTTTCTGATTTACAACATCATAAAGTATATAACCATTATATGTACAAATGTCTAACTTCATTTTTAACAACCAAAAAAATATTGGTTCAACCCTAATTTCAACACAAAAAACAACGTTTATACCTTTATTTTTCAATGAAAAGAAAAAAATTTTATTCCTACACATATGCTTTTTGTTCATTTTCTTGTTCTAAACAACTTCACTTCGGTAAGGTATAACGAATAAACGCATCGTTTACGAGTTATATCGACTCAACAACTTTAAAAAACGGTCAACTTTAATATTTTTCATTTCACGCAAAATAAAACAAATCTAAAAAGTTATTGCTTATTGTTCATTAACCTTTTGAAAAATCATAAAACACATTTTTATGAAACTTCCAGTCATAAATAATCACAAATTTTTTAAAATCGAAAAAAAAGTTCCTACGAAAAAATGCATAACATCTGTCTCTATTAAAAATTTGGTTGATAGCAGGCGTAATTATTTTCTATATACCTATATTTTACCAATTTATTTGAAAACATGAAATTTATTTGTGGAAATATTGATAGAGAAACAAGTTTTTTTAAAAGAAGCCGTCCAAAATAGATATAATGTTAATCACATTTGTCATTAACAATTAAAATAAATTATTTTAAAATCAACAATCAGTTTTTAAAGGATGTTTAAATGCTAATATGAATAATTTTTTAAGATGATGAGTTTCAGACATCTGTTTTCTGTTTTTAGTCAATTTTGTTAACTGTGACTAATTTTAACAAAAACTGAAGATGAAATTTTTAACAAAAATATTAGATTAAAATTGTTTATTTAATGGTACCAAACTATCTCATGTGGAACCAAAATTTAAAAAATCATCTCAATTGAATTAAATTTAAATTAATTAAATTTTAAACTAAATTATATTTTGTAACTGATAAAAATGAATTGTCTACCAAAGTACAGAGATAAATCTTGACCCAAAAAAAATGAACTTGCAACTTTCAAACTTCAGACAGGTATGCAAATTTTCAACTAAGAAAGAAAAATTGTCAACAAAATAGTTGAATCTTCAACCAAAGTAGATTAATTTTTACCCCAGAAATCTTTCAAAAATAATAATGTATTTGTTAAAATTATTTAAAGCTCTTAAGTTTCAAATCATTTAAAATTTTTTTAACATCTTAATATCTTCTACACCTAATTGGAATTTTTCAAAAAGTTTTTAATCACACAGAATTAAAAAACGCTACTCTGAAATGTTCAAAATTTTAAAAAACTGTTTGAATAATTTTGCAATCTTGTTTTAATTTTTTCTTAAAGTGTATGTCTTAAAATAAAAAATTCGTTAAAAACTTTCGACAAATTTAGAAAGAAATCGTTGATCTCTTAAAACCTTTTAACATTCTGAAAAAGTTAATTTATTAAAAACTATATAATATTTGGGTTTTTTCAAATGTTCTTAAATTTTCTTAAGATTTAAATTGTTGGAATCTCTTTACAGTTAAATTGTTTTTAGAATACCAAACAAATGACTTTTAAAAGAATATACGTCTTTCTATATTAATTATAAACAAAAAAGCATGCAAAATGTCTGGTGAAGCATGCGTGCCAACGCTGCGGAAGTCTTAATATTTTACAATTGAGGATTTTTGAAACCACTGCAAAATCGTCAACTCAAGTTTTTTGCCTTACGACTTTGCAATTATATTTGATGAAAAAACTAAAAAATAATTATTTAAAATATTTATAATCAGGGCAGAAATTATTACTTTTCTCATATTTTGAAATAGTTCTATTAGTTCTGAATATATTTCTAAATTCTCTTTACAAATTATTATTTTATAATAATTTTTGCATGTGTTTTTAATCAAAATTTAGCAAAATTAAAAGCGCCTTTCAATTTTTTTTATCTGCTGGTTTAATGAAAATGATAAAATTATTAGAAAGCAATAAAATGCAAATGTAAAAAAACGCGAAAACTACACTTCAAAGGTAACTAATAAATAAGCAATACGTATTGTTATTGTTACTAAATAATGTAACTAATTATAAATTCGCTGCTCATAAATAAAAGAAACTTGTATTAACTATCTGTAACAAAAAAGTCGATATTTATTTTAAGACGGGTGAAAATGAATTTGGAGGCCGGTTCTGCCGCAGTATTGTCCTTGAAAAAGATAAAAGAAATTCGAGTAGGTTCCTGTCGCCCAATCTTAAAAGATTTTTAAATAAAACGGAGGAAGAAACTTGTGTGAAACACAATCCTCTACGCCACTAATTATAATTAATCTATTCTGGTTTTACTTATATGTATACGTTGCTTATATGTGATTACTGTTCACATAATTAAAAATAATTAGCTAAGATATTTTCTAGCCTCATGAAGAAATAATTTATGAGTACTTTCAACATAATAATAAAAATATTTTCATATCTGTGTGCTGATTGAAAAGACATAAATCAAGAGTTCAATAAAGTTTCCAATAGAAGAGCCTTTCCTTTATAGAGCCGTTTTATAAATTAGTTTTTTTTTATCATAGGCCACCGTGCATCAACTACTGGCAATTAGTTTTTTTAAATTGTTAATTTTCAAATAAAATTTGTAATATTCTTGAATTTTGGTTGAAATAATAATAATAATGACAATTAAAATATTCTGGCACAATATCTGGTTGGACTGTTACTGTCTACAAGAGTAAAATGCCTTAATAAAAATAAAAATTCGTTACTCAATAATTGATCAGCTTTTCTAAACTAACAATATACTTTTGAATAGTACTTTAAATACTTTTCGAAAAATAATTTCGACAACATTGGTTTTTTTCCTATACAAGTTGGCTACAAATATATCACAAGGACAATCTCCAGTCTGATGTAAATTATAAAATTAATACTAGAGTATACATTATATGCCGTGATAAAACTGGAGAATAATTATTTAATTAATTTTTAAATACATAAGTAATCCATTTTTGTATAGTAAGAAAAAATGAGGCTCCTTTTTACTTTAGTCCTGCAATTTACGATTTTTCTCAATTCTATTGGTAAATACAATATTATAATAATAAAGTAGCATTTCTACTAATGTTGTCATGGTTTCCACAAATTCAATTTGTCGAAAATTATTACTAATTGAATCTACACGTATATATTTATTGCGGTGGAAATACATTATGTGATTCATAACAAATATGAATGTATAATTGTCCTGCTTCATATGAAATTTTTCCGAATCAAAATACTTTCTGATTTTTAGTAGATTTAAAATCAAGCAAATAAAAAAAAATTATTAAATTTAAATATGAACAACAATTAGTACTGGTAAGAAAAAAATTATTTGATCCACTTTTTCCAGACAGTTTATAATAGTCAATTTATAAATAGTCTGGAAGAAGTCATTCATATAAGGTTTTCGCTTGCCAATACTAATCTGTAATAAGCATATAAAATTTTATAATTCTGAATTGGAATTGCTAAAAATGTTTACCATGTCAAATTTACAGCCTAAATTACTGAAAATCTATAAACTTCTTAAATTTCATAACCCTCTAAAATTCCGGTAAATCTCTATATTTCTTAAAATCATCGAATATCTCCAATTCATTGAGTATTTTAGGAATTTTTTGCATTTTATTCATTTCTTAAGGAAATGTTTACTTCCTACAATTATATGTATTTCTTGAATTCTTGGATTATCTGAATGTCTTAAATTATATGAATTCTAGAAATTGAAATATTTCAAAGAGTTTAGATGAAGTAAGATGAGGTCGACAGAATTCGAGAGTTTACAAAATTACTCCAAGCAATTCAAAATAATGTAAAACCAATGAGAACTAAATATTATTTAGATATTTTTCATATTTCACAGGTACCTTTTACATGTTTTTCAGTTTAAACAGCTAAATACCTATATTACCGACCTCACTTTTTCAGTTCACTGAATGTTTTTTTAAACCTAAGAACTTTTTTTATAAATAAAATATCGAGCTGAAACTTTGGAAAATGTATTAGAGTACAATAAAGTACGTTTAGGTACTGCATTTTGGCAGGAACTTCACTGAAAAATATTTTATCTTTTTTCTGAACCTCGACATTTTTTGAACGTTCCAACTTTTTTTATACGTAAAATATCGTTCTCCAACTTTGAGAAATGCAAGGGCCAAAAGAAAACTACGTTTAAGTACAAAGCTTAATAATAAAAGATGTAAAAAAATATATTTTAAAAATCAATTCCAACGGCATCAGCCGGTAACGTTGTACACGA
>NC_046659.1:119348600-119352076 GCF_010883055.1 Belonocnema kinseyi | reverse complement strand
TTTTATTTACAAAAAAAGTTCTAAGGTTCAAAAAAACATTCAGTGAACTGAAAAAGTGAGGTCGGTAATATAGGAATTTAGTTGTGTCACATGCCCTTAAAAAAAAAGAAAAACTTCCTAAAAAATAAATATATGCCTCTGCAGTTATTTTTATTTAAGGGATTAAACTGTATAAAGAAAATGTCAATCATTTTTGTATATTCTTAACAGAATTATTCTCGTGCATGAACTATTTCTAGTTATACTCTAATGAGCACAATTAATACGACATTACTATGTGGTTGCGCATTCTTAAAATCAAAATTCTGAACAAAAAGAAAGTAATTTCATAAAAATGGTGTGGTAATTAGTCATAAAAGAAGAAGAATAAGTATTTTTATGGTTGAATAGACATTTTTAAAAATAATTTCGGCAGAGCAGTAAATCACAAGTTATGATTTTTTGCTGTAACAATTTTCAAATAATATGAAAATCTGTATCAATTTGCTGAGATAAATTCAGAAACAAATTGAAGACCATAATTATTTTTTCAAATATAGAAAAAAATATGTATTAAAACTTACTTCCTTCCAGATGTATAAAAATGATAAAAATTCCTTCTTCCGATTTAGAAAAATATTTAGGATTAAAAAAAATCACTTGAAATAGAGTGTATTTGATAATTTTTTCTCCACTCATTAGAGGGCTTCTAATTTTTCAATTCACAAGATTGAAAGATTAATCAATGCAATTCGAAGAATGATATTTCTAAGATGAAACAATAAAAATTTTGAGTTTCTGAAACAATCTATGGTTGAATTAATCATCTTCATTTATCCAAACGAAATTCCTGATTAAAAATTTGTTTATAATACTTGCTGCTCACCAATTAATCACTTTCGTGAGATTTTCTGAATGCCTTCATAATGCTTTCAAAAACATACGTTTTTTTCATTGTTAATAGTATAAAAACATCTCATTCGCACAATCTTCAAGGTTAATTTATTGCATATTACTGCATTATAAACCGTAATACGAGTTCAGAGCAATTATTCATTGTATTCTAGATTATTGAAGTAATCAGTTTATGTTTGGTTCGAAAAAATTGAGACCGTTTTTACACTCGTCATATTATTCACGATAATCCTCAATTTTATTGGTAAATATGAAAATACAGTAGAATCTCGCTTATCTGAGCCCGCTTTATCAAACCAAAGATCTTCCTAAGCCTCTGATCTCATTGGTTAATAATCTTAATACTATCTACGTTAAGAACTGTGTGGGTCACTCGTAAATAAAGATACATCATGGCATATATAATATAACCTATTTATAAAATTATTTAAAACCCAAAGTTGTAAAAATTCAATATTTATTTAAGTATTCTTTCAATTTATTATACCGAGACTTTCATTGTATTAAAATTACGTCTTATCCAAGTTTCCCGATTATCCAAGTGGGGGCTGGTCCACAGTAGCTCGGACAATGGAGGTTCTACTGTGAAACCAAACTTATTTTTTTTGTCCCAAAATCAATAATATTTTTGAAATTCTAATTAATCATTGCGCTAATCTTCTAGTATATTCTGAAATCTGGACCAATTTATAAAATTTAACCTTCAGTTTTCTACGACGGATTTTATAAAAAGGCAATCACCACCTTTTTGTTGCAGATATTAGTTTTGAGTCTTCAACTAATAGAGAATCTATTGACTTAAATAATCCACCGGTCAAATCTTCTTCCTCTTCTTCTTCTTCTTCTTCTGCGAGGTCGAGGTCAAGGTCTCCTTCTGCCAGGCATCCTTCTGTCGAACTTGCTCCCGGCGGACCTGTTTCTCCTGTCAGAACAGCTCCTCGGTCGAGGTATAGGACAATGGATCTTTCTCCCGTCGATACTTCTATCAGATTCGTACCGCCCACCAGGCTACCTTCTACTAACAAACGTGGATATGGACTTGAACAAATGGAATTTATACAGCTCATTCCCCGCAAGAATCCAAACCGGATATTTGTGTTTCGAAGATACGCTTTTCCTGCCAATATCAGATTAAAATTCAGAATAAAAAAATCTGTCTTTATTCCTATGAAAACCCAAGAGCAAATTGTTATATCAACATCCGATAATGACGTCTTTGCAATTCTTGAGACTACTTACGTTCTTGCAGGAATGTATATTTTTCAAAATACACAATATAAACGGGCGAAAGTCAACATCATAAGCGGCGTTGTTACAGTACTAACCCCAGCAGAAATTAGTGACTCTCCAGTAGGCCCTCTACGTCCCATTCAAAAACATTTCCTCATAAAACGGACATGCAAAAACGTGTAAATCACAAACCGCCACACTACTAATTCTGTTTAAATAAAGTTAATATATAATATAATACTGTTTGCGATGCAAAGCATGAAAGAAATGTTACAAGTAACATTTTTTTACTATTTTTTTTTTATTCGTAGAAAATATCCCGAAAAATAATAGTTTATTTATTCCTCCTGAAAATTTAGCTAAATGAAGTTAGGCTTACTCTTATCCGTAAAGGTAAGAGAGAATAAGGCTTATTTGTGATAAAATAATGGACGCTTTTTTCATGATGTTAACATTTTAGTATATTGGCTTAAATAATAAAAATATCATAGATTGCAATCAATGATGTAGATTCATTTATTTGCCAATGAAAATGTCTTTTTTTAATCAAAATTTATGTGGAATAAGGGAGAAACTCAAAATACAAAACTGGTAGTGTAAAGGTTCGGTGTCGAGACAAAAGTTAGCAGGAGGATGCTCAACATGAGCCACCGAAGGCGACCAAGGACAGGAATTCCTGCATGCCACTTCACTCGTTAAAAATCTTAACAGAAGCCGAAAATAAACTTCCACTCCCAAACGAACTGCTAATACGTATACAACGGACAAACAACACCGAACGTATACCGTCTACCAGCAACCACAGAAAACATGACTAAAAGGCTAATACTGGTACAGTGCCTCTTCTACCAGCTACGACGAGCAGCACTGGCCCGGTCGTCAAGGTAACCGAAAACCAGCACGGGACAGTGATTTCGCTACTAGTCACGAGAGGCAGCACTAGCTAGCTACCCCCTCAACCATCGGCAAAGTTTTTTCGACCAAGGGAGTATATCGTAATCATCGGGTAGGCACAGAACACGACACAACGGTTTCAGTACTAGCGGTGAATAACAGCACCAGACAGATCATCGCGAGAGACCCAACTAGTCTTGCAACATCACGTTGCTAAGCGACCATGCTTTGGCTAGAGAGGGTAGTCACGCGGCGGTGACGTTGCTAGGCGACCAGGCTCTGCTGTTGATAAACAAACGAACATGTTACCAGCAGTTTTCGGATGATTAGTGGGAGTCGCAGCATCCTGCGAGACAGACCTAATCGGCACGTAGAACGCAAGTCCATATTATTTAGTTTTTAAGAAAATAAGAAAATTTGTCTAAAAAATAAAGACATGCCTCTGCAGTTATGTTTAT
>NC_046659.1:119338397-119348500 GCF_010883055.1 Belonocnema kinseyi | reverse complement strand
AGAAAAAAAATGTTTGATTTTTTTACGCCTAGGAACATGTCTGAAACATGTCGTTATCATCAGGTACTGCCTATGTTTATTTATAAATTCGAATATCAATAATACTTATTGGGTTTCAACTTATTTCTTACACAAACGCAACAAAAAATACCTCGTAAGTTAATTCTTGTTCAAATTTTGTATGGTTCTACAGCCAGTCTGAGCCATTTTTTTATTCTATAATGCCAATAATTAATACGACATTGGTACGTTATTTTTAATACTGAAAATAAAAATTTATGAATAAAAATTAAGTAAATTCATTTTATAATTAATTTTTTTAAACAATGAGTAATATTATGATTAAGAATCTATCTTTTTTAATTAGGCCAGAACTGCACTGGATCAAACGATTGGAGTTTCAGCGTTATTTCTGTGCAAGTGTAATAACAAGGTGTGATAAATTCAGAAATAAACTGAAAACAAATATTTGGTTTGCAAATACAAAAACCAACTAAATACTGAAATATTCTCCGTTTAAATTGTATAAAATGATAACAATCAAATTAAATACGATATAGAAAAGTATTTAAAATTTACAAATTAAAATCTATAAAATAGATGGTATCTAATAAATCCTTTCATAGGCCGCCCTGAAATAGATGCATTTACCTTTTTCCAGGACACACTTCTCGTGCCCATAGAGTTTGAATTCGAAAAAATATTTTTCCTACGCAATCAGGCTGGCAGCAATTAATAACTTTAATTTAATAATTGTTAAATATAGTTTTTCCAAAACCATATCATTTCTTTATAAAGTTAAAACAATAAACATTTGGAGTTTCTGATACATGTATATTCTTTTAAATATTAATGAAATACAAATATCTCGTTAGCACAAGCTTCAGGGTTAATTTATGACATACCATATTACTACATTAGACCGTAATCCGGCCAAAGAGTAATTATTCGCTGAATTCTTTGTTCGCAGAGTAATCACCTTTTCTTCAGTTTAATAAAATGAGGAGCGTTTTTACACTCGTCCTATCATTGGCAATGATCCTTAATTCCGTTGGTAAACATAATAATATAATAATATATATCTGTATTTCAGCAATTTTTTTAAAGGTTTCCGTAAATAACAATTTATTCGCCCTTATTCAAATTCTATCTTAATTTATATCATTATGTGCTAAAGCCTAACATTGAACGCGTTATTCGTGAAATTTCTCCATTTGTTCTCGAAAATTTGACCAAAAATTGGGCCAAACGAATGAGCTTTGTTAAACATAGCCTTCTGACATATTCTAAAATCCGGACAGTTTTGTTTAAATTCTCGATTTGTTGTCTGCTACAGATTTTATAAATCGTAATCTCATCTTCCTTGTTTCAGATATCAGTTTCGCGTCTTTACACAATAGAGAATCTATTGACCTGAATCGTTCTCCGCCCAGGTCTCCTTCTCCTCGTGCGAGGTCCAGATCCAGTTCTCCTTCTGCTAGAAATCCTCCTGGCGAAACTTCTACTGGCAGCCATCGTTTTCCTTTTAGCTCTCCTCCTGATGAGCATAGGCCCGTGGATCTTCCTGCCGTCGATACTTCTATCAGATTCGTACCACCTACCAAGCTACCTTCTGCTGACAGTTATGGATATGAACTTGAGCATATGGAATTCATCCAACTTATTCCCTGCAAGAATCCAAGCCGGATATTCGAATTTCGAAGATATACTTTTCCTAGCAATAGAAGACTAAAATTGAGATTAAACAATTCTGTCTTTATTCCTATCACAACCCGAGAGCAAATTGTTATATCAACACCCGATAATGACGTCTTTGCAATATTGGAGACTGCCTGCGTTCTTACAGGAATTTATACTAATCTGAATACGCAATATAAACGGGCGAAAATCAACATGGTAAGCGGCGTTATTACCTTACTGACTTCAGAAGAAATCCGTGAAGCCCCGGTAGGTCCTCAACGTCTCATCCAAAAACATTTCCACGTAAAACGGACGGACAGGCACACGTGAATCACAATCCTCCACACTACCAAAACTATTCAAAAGAAGAAAATATATAGTATAATATTGTTTGGGAACCAGATTCCGAAAGAAATTTTACAAGTGATTTACAATGCGGAATACATAATAATAAAGAGATAATGTAGAATTGTTCTAAAAGGTTCAATATTTCTTCACTTTCCCATCCAGTTTTTTTTAACAGCAAATAAAAAACGAAGTGTGAATTTTTATTTGGATGTTTCCACCCTACTCTTATTTTTAGGTATATAATGCTTATTTTTTTAGCACTTTTTTTCTTTATCCTGATTAATCAATACACGAATTTTCCTTTTCATAAAAAATGCATTAATTAGCTACTGTCAGGATTTTAACATATCAGTTTAAATAATACAAATATTATGTAATGTTGTCAAGAAACGAACAAGAATGAAAATAGGTCTATGAGCTTGTGAGTCAAAGAGTGTTTCCTCTTCTTGCAGCAACTTTCAATTACACTGAATGAAAATTAAACCATAATTGGATCATATAGAGAAAAAGACTAATTTTCAACAAGATTTAAAAAATTTTCCACCAAACGGTTGAAATTTCAACTGACAAAGATGAATTTTTAAACCGAAATATTACTTTATTACGAAAGAAGACGAATTTTTAATAAAATTTAAGAATTCCTAACCAGAAAGTTGAATTTAAAGAATAGACATAAATGTTTAGACAAAAGGATTAATTTTGTGCCAGAAAATTTCCGTCATTTTAATAAATCAATTGTATTTAAAAACTGAACCTACTTTAGCAGAATTTACATCTTTCTTGGATAAAAATCAACTGTTTTGCTGAAAATTTTATTATTTTTTTAAAAAATTATTCTTTAGGGTTGAAAATTCTACTGTTTTGTTGCAAATTTCTACTTTGGCTTTAAAAAATTATCTGAAATATTTGATTGGAACAAATTTCATATTTCTTGGATAAAAATGCAACTATGTATTTCGTAGCGAATTTTTCTATTTTGTTTAAATTCATCCTTTTTGGTTGAAAAGAATTCGTCTTTTGGGACTAAAAATTAAATTTTTTTCGTAGACAATTATTTCCGATTTAAAAATTCATATTTGGATCGGGAAAGTCACTTGAAATTTTTTTTAACCGAAAATTTGACTTATTTTTTTTAAATTAATCTTTTTTATTTTAAAATTCGTCTGTTTTGATGGAAATATTTTTTTTATGAAAATACACCTGTTTGGATAACAATTCTTGTTCTTTGTTTGAGAATTGAGATGTTTTCTTAATAATTCACTTTTTTCTTGAGGATATATATTTTTAGTTGAAACTTCATCTATTTTAGATTGATAATTTAATTATTTGATTAAAAGTTGAACTACATTGTTAAACATTAATTTTTTATGACTTTAGTTAAAAATTTAACTTTTTAGTCGGAAAGTATTTTTTTTTGTTCAAAGTTAATTTTTTATCTGAAAATGTAAGTAGAAAATTCTATTACGTCATATTTTTATTTAAAAATTTAATTTTGGTGCAAAAAATTCGTCTTTCAGCTTAAAGGCTAAATAGTTTAAATAAACTTTTATTTCTGTCTTGAGTGAAAAATTTTTATTTGTTGAAAATTCGTCTTTTTGTTAAAAAATAATCATTTTTGTACAAATTTATATAAATTGCTAATAGTTATCTTTTATACTAGAACCTACTTTTTTCAAATAAATGAATATATTTGAAAATTTAGTATCTGAAATACAGTTTTATTCCATTTATAAGAGATTCAATGTTAGAAGTATTATTAGATGAAAATGCTTGTAATTGAATATTAAAAATCAAGGAAAATGATAAATTAGTATAGGAAAAATCAGGGAATTTTGAAAATGAAGTTCTCGCACACACTGCTTTTTTTACTAGCAATTACTAACAAAACATTTTGGGAAACTAAAAATTACGTACCCAGTATAATTTATGTTTAACTACAAAAAATATTATGCGCGCTTGTTTAGAATTAAAATTTATTGCCAAAATTAATTTTAATTAGCGTAACGTGAAACAGCAATACAAATATAAATAATTATTGCCTATTACCAATTGAATTTTCTCAAAATTATAAAACATATTTTTATAAAACATTCTGACTGTTTCTTTAAATCGACGTAAGTATACATATATTTATTTAAATTTATTTAAATTTATTTATATTCTTACATTTTATACAAAATACATGAATTTTAATAAAAGTATAATTGTTGACTAATAAAAATGAATTTTTAACCAAAACTAGAACTATTAAATTAGAAGTGAAAAAATAATCATTTTCATGGAAATCGAATTTTCAATAAAATAGTTGAGTCCTTCATTGCAACAGATTGATTTTTGTCCTAGCATATTATTTTAAATTATTTAAAAGTTAAATATCATAATCTAATAATATTTATCTGTATTTTTACAATTTTGTGTAAAGAATCACGAAAATAACAATTGGTTCAACATAATTTGAATTCTATCTTAATTCACATACAAGAATAATCATTAGTATTAATATTTTTTTCTTTTCTCTTTTTTAATTTGTCCAAACTGTTAAAGAATTGAAGGCAGATTTATTTTCTTATTCTGCGTTTGTCTGTATTTCAAAGATTTGTGTTTTATGATTTCAATTATCATTAGTTGAACTAATCTTCTGTGAAATTTTGACACCAGGAAAAATTTACCGAAATTCTCCTTCTTTATGCAGATTTAAGTTTAAGTCTTCTCCTAATGGATAATATGTTGTCCTAAATAATTCTCTAGTATGATCCTCTTCTTCTGGGAGGTTGAGATCTAGGTCTCCTTCCAGGTTTCCTCCTGCTGAACTTTCTCCTGCCAGACCTGTTTCTCCTGCCAGGCGACCTTCTATTACAATTGTACCACCTACCAGGCTACCTTCTTCTAACAAAGTTGGATATGGACTTGAACTCATGGAATTTATTCAGCTTGTTCCCCGCAAGAGTCTGGACCGGATTTTCGCATTTCGAATGTACACTTTTCCTGCTTGTATGCGATTGAAATTGAGGGTAACAAATGCTATCTTTGATTCTATGCCAACCTTAGAGCAAATCATTATAATAACATCCGATGGTGAAGTTCTTGCAATATTAGAGACCTCTTACGTTCTTGCGGAAACTCATCTTAATTAATAGCCGATATAAGCGGGCGAAAATAAACTGGAAAAACGGCGTTATCAACGTAATGAACGCACAAGAAATCAAGGAAACCCCATAAGGTCTTCGTCGCCTCATCTACTGAAATTTCCTAATAAAACTAATGGAAAAAAAACGTGTGAATCATAAGCCTCTACAGTATTAATTCTATTGAAAAAAGAGAACAATATGTTATATAATATTATTTTTAATACAATTACAATGAGAAATATTTACGGAAGAGAACATGGTGGCCGATTCGACGACAGAGCAAGATTTACAGGTCAAAATGTCTACCGAAGTACACAGCGGTCAGAATTCTAGAATTAGACTCGTCCAATAGGCGATGTTGCCAAAATCACGTGTGCAGTTTCTACCAGCTAACTCCAGTTATGAGACTTGTATTTGTACGGGGGTGCACCCTGGCTCATTGTTTCAATTACAGTGTTTTGGCTTTCGGAATACAAATGGCCGGTTCAATTTATGCATAAAAATTGTAACTGTTCAAGTACTTCGGTTGGATGTCACCCCAATGAGAGAGATTTAATACACAGAGAGTTTACTCTCTCGTTAAAAGTATGGGGCTCGTTGGCCGCTATCGACTCTGCTGTAGTTTTTCCGGAAC
Source organism: Belonocnema kinseyi (assembly GCF_010883055.1). NCBI lineage: Eukaryota > Metazoa > Arthropoda > Insecta > Hymenoptera > Cynipidae > Belonocnema > Belonocnema kinseyi. Next base: position 119,342,710 of record NC_046659.1, on the reverse strand, counting down.
GTGGGATTTGTTGACCCCCACCACTCTTCCATCTGGGAGCGACTTATTCAAACTCAGTGTATCAATGAGTCGGCAGAGTTGCATGTTACGTAGGCCAGCCTCGTGTAGAGTCGAAAATGAACATAATTTTAGAAAAATTAAGGAACATGATTCTTATCAAGCCTTCTCGTGCAATCTTGTAACACAATCTTTTTAAGTATATTTTTGTTTGAAAAATGTACTTTCAAATTGATTAAGTTTTAAGAAATATTCAGAAATTTAAAAACGATTCGAAAATAATTGAAACTGGTTAAGATTTTTTTAAAATATTGTAAGGTATTGTTGAAAGGCTTTACGATTTTAAAATCATTTCCATGCAAACCTATTAAGAAAAAAGCTTCGCAGTTTCTACAAAGAGTATTGATTTGTTATAAAATACGTTTGAATTTAAGCAGAAAGGTTTAAAAGACAAATGAAACATTATTTGAAAATTAATGTTGAATTCCAAAATCAATTTTTTTCACTTCAAAAATAAGCCTGTTCGGATTTTGGATAAAAAAAACCCAAGATGAAAAGAGTGACATGAAAGGCGGAATTTTTGTACTAATATATGAATTACAAATTGAGAGATAAAGTTTTTTTCGCAAAATTATAATATATTAAAATAGAACAGATAGAAATAATATAGATAGAAATATATCAAAGTAGAAATAATTATAATTATCCCTACAAGAAAATAGAAGTGAGTGACGAAGAAGGAAATGCAGACAAAATTGCATAAACAGTGTAATATTTTAGTGCCTTTTTGAAGATTTTAATAGAAAAGGAAAGAAACTTGGTGTAATCAAATTAAAAAAAGCGCTCAACAGAAAATGGTTTGCGGTGTGGAATTTTATTATGATGTTTATAAAATTTCCCAAATACATCTCATTTTACAATTTTTACATTCTTATCGATAGAAGGTCTTAGATTTGTGTAAAATTTGACCCTCCCCCCGCTTTTGTAAAATGGAGGAAAATATTTCTTTTTTAATGCCCTACAAGATTGTTTCAACAACTTTTTGAATTTTTTTGAAAAATCGAAAAATCAAATTTTGACAGCATCAAAAACTATTGGAAAATCAAAAATTCTATTTTGCAGTTAAACTGTGCAAAATAAGTGAAAAGATTGCTAGACAAATGTTCTGTATTTTAAAAAGATCTACAAATTTGATTCGAATCACTTTTTGATAGCATGCTTATTTTGTGTTTTGATTGTGAAAAACGGTATTAACAATAAAGGAATCAGCCCCCTGCGTGGGCACATTTTCATCACAACTAATGGTTTTGAATTTTCTTATTCATCTCATGTGTGGTTTTTCAAAAAATTTACTTTTTGTAAATGTTCCTAATGCTATTTTTCACAGAATTACCGAAACCTCCACTGATTTTGAAAACAAAAATTTGGAAAAAAGCTAATAAGGTTTCTAAGTGGTTTTTAATTGAATTTTCAATTTTTCTATAATGAAGAAATATGACGAAAAAATGGCTAATAATAGGCAATATACAAAAAAAAATTATTTGTTGAAAACTTTTTTTCTACGCTTTTCCATAAATACATGTTTTTACATTTTTATCATTTATGATTGAGAAAGTACTAGAATTGTGGGAAATTTGACATCAAAGTTTTTTAACGGATCTCTACGTTTTGAGAACCCCTAAATCTGAAAATCAGATTTTTACGATGGCGGCTATCTGTGTCCGTCCGGCCGTCCGTATGTCCGTAAACACGATAACTCTCGAAAAAATGAACGAATCAAATATATCTTTGGCACACTTTTTTAAGATTCTAAGAGAAAGGCCGAGTTCGCGAACCAGCCAATTTTGATAAAAATTCAAAAATTGAGCACATTTTGAACATTCTTGAGACCACTTTTTTCTGAATTTAAAAATGGAATGTATGGATATTTATGGTATTAAAAAGAAAAAACAATTTATCCATATGATTTTTTCCGATTAAAAGAAAATTATTAGAGTTATAGCGTTTAAAATTTTTTTAAATCAACCGAAAATCAAAATTGTAAGCCAAAAAACGCACGATATGAAAAAAAGACCAAAAAAAATTCTTTTTGAAAGCCCCACAAGATTATCATAACAAATTTTTGGATTTTCTTCAAAAATCAAAAATTCTAATTTTGATTGCACAAAAAATAATAAAAAATAAAAAATTCCATTTTGTGAACAAACTATGTAGGATACGAATAAAGATGAATTAATAACAATTGTTCTCCCAAAAAAGACCTACAATTTCGTTAAAAATCACTTTTTGATATAACGCGTACTTTTTGTTCTGTAAGTGAAAAATAACATTGAAAAAAAATTAATTAAAAAATCACTGTGTGGAAAAATGACGAAAGTTACAAGAAAAAAAATTTAACAAAACCTGTTTACAAATGTCTATCAGAAATCGAGCGCGCAGCGCGAGTGTCGTGATGAGAATGTGTATCTCCAAGCCTACAGATCTTGAAGAAGTTTAATCTTTGACTATACTTAATTAAGTAGACAATTCAGAATATGAAGACGCATATAAATACTGCCATCTAAAAGAGATCTTTTTGATAAGGTTCTTTTCAAGCATTCCAAATGCAAAGAATAAATATCCGCGCGCGAAGCGCGAGATTCAACCGTCGCGCCCCCTAGGCGCGGTCAAACCTGCGAACCGCGCTCTCAGCGCGCCATGAGAATGTGAGCAAGCATGAGAATGTACGCAAGCCTCCCTACCCCATTCCGTTTCATCGCATTTCATTTAATCCTACTATAGAGATTTTTCAGATTGATCCAGAATTCTCATGATATTTAAGTAAATAACACGTTCGTTCCGCAACACTAGTCCGATCCAGGTTGCTGATCAATCTCTCTAGCAATGACCCCAAGCGAAGAACCTCACGAAGTCGTTATGTAAGGTTCCCCACTTGGGTCGATTAGTGGCCCAGGTCTTTTGTTTCAGGCGTCATTCACTCTACTGCGACTCTTTTTATTAACTATTTGCTGCCATACTTTCCTGTCCTGGCATACATCTCTAGCTTCTTTTCTGCCCATGCATTTTTTTATGCAGGCTCTGGTGTTTCTGTGACTTCTTATGTCTCTTCTAACTAGGATCTCATTTACACATTCTAACTATTCTTTCCGCGGTCTACCTCTGGGCACGCTGCCATTTACTTTACCTTGATACACTTGTTTCGTTAGTCGTTCATTTGGCATTCTCTCAACATGTCCAAACCATCTTAACCGATTTCTTTCCCATATGTCTATTAGCGTATCTTCTGCACCACATTCTTTTATAATTATCTCGTTACTTACTTTGTCCATCAGGGTTTTCCCGCATATTATGCGCATGAATCTCATGCATATAGCGTTAATTTTACTCTTATCTTTTTCTTGATAAGTCCATGTCTCGCTACCGTATAGTACACTCGGTACAAATATAGAATTATGTATTGCCATTTTAGCTTTATTTGATATATTTTTACTTCTGATAAGGGGACCTGCTCTATCAATAACCTTCTTACCTTAATTTATTCGTCTGTCTAATTCCTCATCTATCTTCCCGTCCCTAGTAAATAAGCTACCAAGGCATACGAACTTATCAACTTGTTCAATTCTCTCATCATTTAATAAAATATTGCATAGTGTTTTCTCACTCTTTCCTTAGAGCACCATAGTTTTTGTTTTATTTGCGTTAATTTTGAGGCCCATGCTCTTCATGCTTACATCTAGTTTACTCAACATTCTTTGTAGGTCTTCGATAGACTCTGTTATAACAACCTTATCATCTGCGAACGCTAACCCTCGTACCCTTACTGTTTCGAGATCCACATCCTCTTCGTCGAAGAAAGCCATTCTTAAACACTTGTCCATAAATAATATAAATAACCATGAAGACATAACGCATCCTTGTCTAACTCCTTGAATAATATCGAAACAGTCACTCAGTTTCCCATTCACTTTTACACTCGCTTTGCTACCTGTATATATTGTTTTTATAGCTTGTAAGATCCATCCATCGACTCCATACTCTTTCAGGGCTTACCAAAGTTTACTTCTATCTATCTTGTCAAAAGCTTTTTCTAGGTCAACAAATGCACAGAAAACTTTTTTTTCTACTCTCAATCTTTATTCTGTTATTTGCCTTAAGCTAAATATTTGATCCATACATGACCTTCCTGGCATAAGCCCACTTTGCACTTCCCAAACCTTTGCTTCTGTTATTTTCATTACTCTACGAATAAGTATTTTTGAATATATTTTACTTACGGTGCTTAATAAGCTAATCCCTCTGTAATTATTGCACTCGCT
>NC_046659.1:119334172-119338297 GCF_010883055.1 Belonocnema kinseyi | reverse complement strand
ATAAATGGCTGAAGTTTTGACAGGCGTCATTTGAAGGATCAAGCTCGACAAAAATGGTTCACATTAGTGAATACTAATGCCATCTCTTAGAATTTTCAGGTATTTATCAGACTGCTTAGTATATCATTTTCATAAATTTATATTATTATAATTTATAATACTCATTAGTATTGAAAGAAAAGTGTTTTTATTATTTTATTGTTATCTTTAAAAATGAGCATTCCGTTACAATAAAAATTATTAATAAATATTTTACTGCGACTTGTGTCGTTTCTCCACAAATTTAATTTATTCTCAATGTAGATGTAATTTAAGGGAAAAATGTAGTTAAATAAAACATTACTTTCTATCTTGAGAACAAACATGGAAAGAAAGCCGTTTTATAGATATAAATGTGCAGATTTTTGATGCAAGTGCAGTTTTTAAATATTTCTTATACTGATGTAATGTATTTGTGGATAAATATTCATAAAAGTAAATTATTATATATTTCAGAACTGAAGGTTGATGCTAAAAAATTAAAAGCTTTTTTAAGTCAGCTAACATAAAAATAAGTGAGCGGTTTCGAGTCTTAGCCTTGACTTTAGTAATTTGCAGTTTTGGGGTAGTTACTTAAAAGTAGTTTAAGTGAAATCGCAGAGATTATAATCCATTCCTTTTTTTACCTAATCCGCCTTTTCTATATTTTTCCATTTTAGAAGAGGCCAAAAAAGCGAAAAATTCTAGCACTGTTGATTTTGTTAATTTTTCGAATTTTCTGTAGTGTAGGTGCTAGCAGGCACCCTTCCCCCAAAACTCCGTTCTTTTTTGAAACATAAAACAGCCCAAAAATCGGCATTGATGAACAAGAAGAGCCCAAAATTCTGGGGCGGTTGATTTTTTTTTCAACTCTTTCTATTTTCTGTAGCGGTGATGGGGAGGTGGGGCGCTAGTGGAACGCACCTAATCAATCACATATGAAACATAGGATGGATTCTGGCTCAACCAACAAATCTCCTATATCAGTTAATGCAAAAGCCTTTAGCGGCTTGTTCTTCCAGTGGTAAAGAAGGCGCCCAGCGTATACCTCTTCACGAAAGGTAGAGTAATTTTGTGAAATAATTATATAAAAGTGTGATGATTGGAACGAGTCTGCATTTAATTTAACGACAGAGATCTTGTTGTGTATGACCAAACTCGAAAAATAAAAAAGTGAGAATTACTTTAATTATTTCGAAATTATAATGGTGTCGATTAATATTACGCTAATCATCTATCCCTCGGGTAAATTCACAATCTTTGATGTTTTTGTTTAATTCATAACGATTTTAGAATTTCAGCGTGAAATTTAATGCTTAGACTAAGTGTTACTTATTTGGTGTAAATTTAATGTTCAAGTTTAGTTTGAAAATGTTTAGAGCTAGTTTTAATGTCCTATCAGTATAGAAGCCAATTCCCATTGTTGGTTTTAATTTACTGCAAAGGACAATGTAAACGCAAATTAAACGAATCTTGTGATTACAATAAATAACACTGAGATAAGTTCAAAATGCAACATAACTATTTCCAAAAATTAATGGAAAATTTCCGATTAGAAAATATGATAACGTTACAGTATCAAATTGTGTATCGTAGGGAACTGAACGTGGAGGAAGAAGAAGCAATGTTTGAGCTACGTTTTCTGCATTATGAAATTTTTTATGATACTTCAAGGTACGTTACATTTCAGTTAGCAACTTTTAATTGTTTCTATTATTGTTGAAAAAATTCCTATAATTATAAATAATATAGGACCTTTAGTTTGTGACAAGTGATGTCTTCGAGGTTTCAATATAATATGACGAGATTTTGGGAAAAAAATCAAATCCTTGTTCTGCTGTTTATAAAAAAGGCGCAAATATTAAAAGCATATATGCTTTATGGTTAACGCTAGAAGAGTGAGCGTGAAGGTTTTTTGTTATGCTTCAGTTCCCATTAGACACATTTGGCGACGTGCTTACGACATCCTTACGACATCCCTACGACAACTTTACGAAATCCTTTGTTCATGTGGTTAAGGTGCTTTATGATATCGTGAATACGTCGCATGATCTGATGATGTATGTACGATATCGCAAAGACACCATAACATCATGGACAAAGGATGTCGTAAAGTTGTCGTAAATATGTCGTAACAATGTCGTCAAGGCGTCAGGATGTTTTAACAAGTGATAATTAGAAAAACGAAAAAGAAACCTATAGACATTGCGAAGATGAATCCGTATGTATCTTTAGTTTTTCGGTAGGACTTTCAGTTTTATTTATAATCAAAGCACAATATCTGAGAACAATGTAACTGTTTAAAAAATTACATTTGTCAAAAGCGAAAAAATAAATAAGAATGTGACTAAGACGAATCCAGGGCTGTTTTTACTTTTTCGCTAAGACTATTACTGCATTTTCAATTCAAAGTACAATTTCTAAATGTATATGCATAGCTAACTTCAGGGTCGCAATATAACTTCTAACCGATATTAGAATCCGCTACTTAGAAAAATGCATTCTCCTTCTCACTCTGATAGTACTTCTCTGAGAACTTCAAAATAAATATTGCATAAATTGACCGCTATATACAACTTTTATTGTTTAAAATCGTTTAAGTAACAAATATTGATTCACATTAGCGATTTGTTTGTTCTCAACAAACGCTTACAGTTTAAAGAAATATTACGGAAAATAGACTTTCATTGAAACAACTTTATATTTCTCGAGGCCACAACATGCAAGTGTGTCAGGAAAGTAGACATGATGAAGCAGGTTTATAAGTTTCAGAGCACTATAAATTCACAGGGCAGAAAATGTTTTTCAATCGTATTTTCATTGAGTAATTTTAACAAAGTTTTCTACGACTAAACTAAACCTTTATAACATATTTCATGCTTTCTCAACAATTGAAACAAAATTTGTGAAACCTTCCTCAGAAATCAGTTGATTTTTTTGCATCATGTATGTTTTTCCGCGAGATTCACTCACTTTCAGATTAAAATTGGTATTAAATAAGATATATTAACACAAGTATTGAAAATATTTCCTGCTCAACCCAATGTATTGAATTTAATTAGTATACTAATTTATATTATAGATATGAATATAGGTTTAACCTTTTTTCCATTTTTCTAGACATTCGTTTAGTAGAGCTATATCGATAAATTTGAATGTGGGCATAAGAACTAAAATATTTGTGGAAATAAATAATTAAAAATGAATTTAGGATTATAAATTTAATTATAGTTACCAATATGACCAGGTAATATCACAGAGATGAAACACAGAATAGCCCACATTTTTTGAAATGAAGCACATTCACTTGAAAACCTTTAATTAAAGAGAAAATAGTCTATATTTGTAGAAGTCAAGCAAGGTTTACGTGTCTGCTGCTATCTCATCTTTAGTTTCTAATTATATGAGTATTTCATTACTATAATTCTCCCTCACTTTAATTTGAAAAATCATTCAAAATTATGACACTATTATATACGATTTAGAGAGAGGGAAAGATTAGGAAAATGTTTTATTTTAACAAGAAACGAGCCGACATTGTCGATTTAATTAAGAAGACATTCGTGTTTTCGTTAAATAAGTTTTGTAAACATCAATTTTGGAGTTTCAATGTATTAGGAATTTTTAGATTCTACAAGAGTTATGATGAATCGTATATAAGCTGGAACACCTCAGTTTACATAATCGTTTCAAAAACAATATGCTGTTTTCCAAGGTTTTTTAGACTACCCGTTTATCGCTGATCAGACGAAAAATAATGTGTGACTAAATTATGAGTAATAGAACTTTTAAAGATGATTAAGTCGTTTAGAAAAATCTGGATGACTTTTTTATTCAAAGTATTCAAGTATGTAGAATTATATTTAAAAAAAAAATGAAAGGAAACAAAAGTACAGAAATTGTCAACATGAGAAATAGTAGGGGGGAAATGGTATATAATGCAGACGGAATACTAGAGGCTTTCAGAGACTATTTTAGGAGACAATTCGGAGTTGGAGCTATATAACACCACAACTGCGATGTTGAACACGATGCGATGGAAAACTCAATTGAAAAATTCTGTGTCACTGAGGTTAGGGATATAATTAAGAACTTGAAAAACGGTAA
>NC_046659.1:119325067-119334072 GCF_010883055.1 Belonocnema kinseyi | reverse complement strand
GGGCGCATACTTTGAATAAAATATTTGTTATCATTCTCTTGAAATAAATGTGTTTTTTTCTTGAAAAAATACCGGTTTCATATGTATACACCTGGTATTACCCGAACTCTGCACCGTCGATTGGAATGATTCATAAGTGGTTTACCTAGTTTCGTTGTGGCCGTACGAGCACAGTTGATGCTGAACGATCTGGGCGCCCAAAAGAGGTCACTAGACCAGAAAATGTCGAAAAAATCCATGACATGATTTCGAATGATCCCAAATTGAAATTGAGAGAGGTAGCTAATGATGTAGGCATATCATTGGAACGTGTGGGCAATATTGTGCATTCAGTTTTGGGCATGAAGAAGCTCTGCGCGCGATGGATGCCGCGTTTGCTCACAGTCGACCGAAAACGAATTCGTGGGACAACTTCCCAGCAGAATTTGGCTGGGTCAACGCAACAGGCAAAACAGTGGGTTCCACCGGAGTGCTCCGAAGCGTTCAAAAACGCAACAATGGGTCGAAAAGGTTATGGCCTCCGTATTTTGGGATGCACCGGTAAGCGTTTTTACTCAAATGAGGAGCTCATAGATTAAACTGAGGCGTATTTTGGAGACCTTCCGATCGAGTACTTTTCGGACGGTATCAAAAAGTTAGAAAATCGTTGAACTCGCTGTATCGACCTAAAAGGAGAGCATGTTGAAAAATAAAACCGACTTTGGCCAGAAAAACGTCTCCGTGTTTCATTTTTCAGGGACTTATCAGACTGCCTAGTAAGTTTTAAAGGCTGGCTAACGTTAAAATTTAATTTAAAATAAGAAGAGAATATTAAAGTAGTCATCGACAAGGACATTTGTACTTTATTTTGCAATACCTGAATAAATAGCACCAGACCGAGGTACATAAATAAATATAATATACATTTGATATAATAGAGTTGAACATAATGTAGAAAAATTATGACGGAATCAAGTGCAAGGCATGAGTTACGTGATGAGAATGTGTTCGCTAAAGCTGACGGAGTTTTGCCAAAAGAGAATTCACAATAACGAAATGACAGTTCTCAATGCTTAGTCTTTTAATTATAAAAGGCTATTGCCCAAATGTGGGGTAAATACAAAAACCGAACACCAATCTACATATTTAATTTTTTGTATAATTGAAATTTGGTTTTAATAATTTAGTTGCTTAATTATAACAATAAATTATTTCCTGCTCTCTTTTCATTTTTGCAGGATCGGCGCGGTTATTTGGCATGTGGCGAGGACAAAAGATTCATGCAGAGCCCATTGAACTTGCTGCTCGATTTTTCGAAAGTTTTATATATCAAAAAACATACCGCCACATAAGATCAGGCGTTTTTAAAGTAGGAACAGAGGAGATAAACGGTTTCGAGTACGTAATTGGGTATCTCGAAAAGGGAAGAAAAGGAACATTTCTGTGTCCATTCATAGTGAGATATAAAAAAATCAAAATTCGCATAGATGGCGACCATGCCAACGTTTTCTTTCTAATAAATCGTCAGGACCCTGTGAATAATCTATTTTTTAAAAAATACAAGACGAAAAAGAACACTCGCTACGTCCACGTGAAAACGATAGATCATGCTTTACAGCCCATCTGGGGAAAACCGTGATTCAGGTATATAGTCCAAATCTATAGATAGACTAAAATTTGTATGATGTATATTAAATTGATGATGATTTGTGAAGAAAAATAAAAAATACTGCAAACATAAATTGCAAAACATGTTTCTCTGATTTTAAAAATTAATGGGAAATGTTATCATACGCATAAAGTAAGGCTTTATGTAATTCTGCTGAAAAACAGCTCTCAGGAAAAAATGTTCATGACTAATATCGCTGTAAAAATCAAGAGCCCCCACTTTAGAAAGAAATAACTCCGCAGACGAAAATTTGCAGGGGTTCGAATAAGAACCACACGAATCCGCTAAGTTTTCTGAATAAAATGGCGTTTCTATACTTTGCGTAAAAAAATTTCGTTCCGAGCTATTTAGCAAATAGAAGTGAAAATTTTGTCGCGAGGCCCGTTGTTAAGACACCTTAAATTTCACATGACCCCAGAGCTAAGAATATGTTGGAAAAAATTTGAAAAAATTTTGGTGCGTCTTACAACATGTTTAGAATCCAGTAGAGACCTTACAATTTTCAAATATTAAAAAAATGTCAGTTTTGCAAGGATTTTTGTTGATTGTTTTTATTTAGGAATTGTATGGAGCTATCGCGCTGTTTAATGGCTTAAAATGTGTGGTAATGTACCCTGATTCCTATTTCGTCCAAAAAACTGAATAAAAATTATATTTTCGCGATTAAAGTAGCTGAGAATAATTCAGAGCTTAATGAGGCGAGGCACGTGCCACAGGAGTAGAAAAGAGTGTAGAAAAAAAAGGTCCGACATATTTCCCAGCGGCAGGCAGACGTTTTCTCCAGATTTTCCCACAGCTACTGGTCATCTATAAAATGTAAACTATTGTTAGGAATTTTAATGAAAATTGCAGTATTGTTTCTCTTAGGTGTTGAAAGAAAAACTTTCAAACGATTCTGGACAAATTCCAAAAACTTAGAATATAATGAAAGCTGAGCTTTTTTGAATTTTGACTTAAATCTTGTAACTTTAATCACTTTAATAAGAAGCGAATTAACAGCCTGATAATTACAAAATTATATTATAATATCGAAATAAGTGTACTGTATTAAATAAAAAAATGAAAGATAATTCGTGTGCAAGCTTGAAACTGTATCATAATATCAAAATTTTATATCAGGAGAGTAGGGCGCAGCCCACCTGAAAGCTTTAAGACGGCCCTGCTGAGCGAGCAGCAGCAGTGGGAAAATCTGGAAAAAACGTCTGCCTGCCGCTGGGAAATATGACAGAACTTTTTTTTCAAAACCTTTTTCTACTCCTGTGGCACACGCCACGCCTCATTAAGCTCTGAATTATTCTGAGCGACTATAATAGCGAAAGTATAATTTTTATTGAGTTTTGTGCACAAAATAGAAATCAGGGTACATCACCACACATTTTAAGCCATTAAACAGCGCGGTAGCTCCATTCAATTCCTAAATAAAAACATTCAACAAAAATCCTTGCAAAACTGACATTTTTAACTATTTTTAAATTTTAAGGTCTCCACTGGATTCTAAACATGTAGTAGGGCACTCCAGAATTTTTTCAAATTTTTTCCAACATTGTCTAAGCTCTGGGGTCACGTGAAAGTGAAAGTGTCTCAACAATGGGCCTCGCATCAGCATTTTTGCTTGTATTTTGCTAAATAGCTCGGAACTAAATTTTTTTACGCAAATTACAGAAACACTATTTTATTCAGAAAACTTCTCGGATTCGTGCAGGTTCTTATTCCAACTTCCTCAAATTTTTTCTGCGGAGTTATTGTCTTCTAAAGTGGGGGTCTTGATTTTTTGCGGCGATAGTAGGAATTTATCTTAATTTATAAGCTCTGCATTATACGAGAAAAACATTATTTATAGAATATCCTTCTTTAAGAAAGTATGATCTCCAAAAATTGTTTTGTGAAAGGAAGAAGTGATGCTATAATGTTTCCGTGAATAAAAAAAGCCGTTATTAATTAAAACTGAATTGAAATTGCAATCTTTTTAAAAAATAAAATTAAAACGTTGAATATGTTGAAATTCTTATCCACTTGAAAATGATTCCCGAGAGACATGAGGAAACCAAAGCTTCTCATTTTTTACAAACTGTTTTACTTCTTCATAAAATAAATTTTAATGTAGGCAGCAAGATTTAAAAGATAATTTTAAAAAATCATATTTCAAGTAATTTTAAATTGCGAAGTCAAGTCTTTTTATTTAAAAAAATACGCCAGTCTGGATTTAAAAAAAAAAACAAGATTAATAGATAGTTCAGCTTTTTAGAAAGAATCTGAAATCTAGTCCTTAAATATAATTGATAAATATTAAAATCTTCATCGAATAGAATTCAAGTTATATGTTATGAAGAATCTTGTTTTTTTCGCAACTCACTATATTTATTATCAGATATTTACATACGTCTATAGAGTACAAAGATATACCGAAATAATGAATAAACACTATTCCTCATCATAAAGAGACGACAAAAATAAAAATTGGGTAATTTTGATTTTTTGGACCATCTACTTTGAAAAGAAAAAAAGAAAAAGTTATTAAACCCACGTGATGCAAACATTTTTTCTAAATTTACCATTAAATATAAATTTTATTCTTGTAAGATTTCATATTCTTTTATATAATTCTAAGGCTCAAAGGTTTCGAATAATTACTGTAAACAAGTGAAGAAATTTGCTATGATCAAATAAAAAAAGCCCTTAACAAAAAATGCTCGGTGCTATTTATAATTGTATTCTGAGTACTATTAACCCTTCTCAGATACATCGTATTTCAGATTTTGTTATAATAATTCAGAATTAATGCATTATTTATCTACGTCACCATATTCTGAAAACAGATTTTATTCATTTTTATTAAATCAATTTATAATGAACATTTTTCATGTTTATTAATGTGTTTACATCATTTAATTCCCAAGATCACCTACATTCAATGAAACCGATCAATCAATTTTGATGAAACTTTAAATAAATATAATACATGTTTTCATCGATTTCTTTTTTGATAGTTCGATGTTCTCTTTTAAACGCTGTTGTCTCTACAATTACATCCCATCCCATCCAATCCCATCCCAACCTATTATATCCAATCCCATCGCATCCTATCCTACATCATCCCATACCAACCTATCCTATCCCATCTATTCAATTCTATCCCATTCCCACTCATCCCATTTTTTCCCATCTCATCTTATTCCATCGCATCTTGTCAAATCTCATCCCATCCCTACCCACACAATGCCATAGAATCCCATAACAAACCATCTTATCATATCCCATCCCATCCCCTAACGTCACATCTGATTGTATTTTGTGTAATATAATTCCATCTCACCAAATCATATCCCATCCCATCATAGCTCATTTCAATCCATACCATAGCCTCGCATCTTAACCGACCCGATCCCACAATACCGCATATTATCACAACTTATCGTATAATGTTTTATCCCATCACATACCTCCCATCCTATACTATAATATCCCATTCCATTCCATTCCATTCCATTCTACGTCATCCCGTCCCATACAATACCATTCCATTTTATCGTATTCCATCCCATCTTGCTAAATGCCATCCCATAAAGTGACAACCGATTCTATTCCTTCAAATATCATACAATCTCACCGAATTCCATCTCAACTCATCATCTCCCATTCAATCCCGTCCCATCCAATCATATTCTACCATATTCCATGTTATCTAGTGGAAAACAATCCCACCATATCCCATCCCATTCCATGCCATCCAACCCAATTTACCCAATTCCATCCCAATGCAATAATAAAAACTGCGATACTTTAAATATAAAATCGACAAATTTTTCCTCTTCGACTGTATCACGTTTAAAAGTTCTAGTACTCATAATTTGGTCAAACATTATTTTTCGTCTGATCGGTGATAAAAGGGTAGTCGAACAGGCTTTGAAAACAATATAGTGTGTTCTGAAATGATTGTGTAACCTGAGCATTCTTAGCGTGCCAGATTTTAAATGAATTTGGTCTATTCCAGTTCGCATGTTTATAATAATTTTTCTTTCAAATATATAAATGTCAGTAATTTAAAGTACAGGAACAAATCATGTGAAATAAACATGACTCCCGAGGGATGTCTTCAGGAGATTAGATTCAAATAAAGAGCTCAAAAAACTTGAAAGTTGGAAATTTTACGTATCCTAAAGAGAATAAAAATTTTGACTTCTTTTCTGACAAATTTTAAAAATTTTTTATATTATGTTTCATGTTTCTAACGCGTAATATATTCGTTATCATTATTTTACCAAAATTGCTATTTTTAAACTTAGATCACAAAAATGCAAAAATCTCCTAGACTAAAATCAACAATGTGGGCTCCTTTCTTGTGGAATGACGCATTTCCCCGATCTCTTCAAATAGTTCATAATAGCGCCAGATTACCTAAATATTTTTCAAGTAGAATGTGGCAGACTTATAATGACGAAATGCGAAGAATTAAGAAGAAACAATAAGATAGTATAAGGTATATAAACCTTGCTTCACTTAGTGAAATATGTACTTGTTTTTCTCTTATGAAAGTTCATCAAGTGGATGTATTTCATTTGAAAAAAATGAGAGTTGCGGCTTGTATATTGTGCGTTATTGCAGTAGTATTCCCCAATTGCATTGGTAACTATAATGATATTTATAATTTAAAAAATATTTTAATCTCACTATAAAGATTCGCAGATGAAATGATAACCGGAAGCTCAGTAAAGCTTCTTAGGAGCTTTTATTAATTATTTTCACAAACATTTCACTTTTTATGCATAAATCTTAATATACCTCTAGTAGAAAAAATTCTTGACTGATTTCTGATAAATCTATTAAAAATTTCGCTCCAATAGTTAAAAAAGCATAAAATATGGTATGGAAGTTCATTTTAGTAGTATTAAACCTTATGTATATTTCTCTTAAATATGTTTCGTAACGCCTACTTATCTGACAAACTTACGCGTCGAGGCCTCGATAAATATAAATTTTTTTTAAAGAAATCTGTTTTTCTGGAATGTTTGTTCAAACTTGAATCATATGTTGACATGCTCTGTGATACGACATCAGAGTTCGTTTATTTAAGATTGACGGTATCTATTCAAGATCAGGTATCTATGAAAAGAAAAAAACCGCTTACGGGAATCATTATTTTCCGCATGGGTTCCCAAGAGAAATAAGTTTTGCTTTATATAATCACACAGTGTTTTTTCGATGGAATAGTAAATCTCGTTTTTTAAAGTCACATCAATTAAAAAAAAAAAAAAAAAAAGTGTAGGGCGTTTAGAACTCAAATTTAGCCACCCTGATAATTTTCCGAACGTCTTGTAATTCTAAAGATTACACCAGGTAGTACAGTTGTTTAAAATATATTCTCCTCGAGTAAAATTTTTTTCACGATAAAAATTTAGAATACTTTAACCGATTTTTGTAGGTCTAGCCCTTCTCAAAACTAAACCTGTTAATTTGGTTATTCAATACAAAGTTTTTTCGAGAAAGGTGCATTGATAACTGAAATTTAAGGTACCTTTAATATTTTTCCAACTTCTCCTTTTGCGAAAAAGCCTGATTGCTCACGAATTCAGAGTCTTCATTCTTTACGAAAGGTGCCTGTAGAACCGAACCTGTACTCATCTTAACCTTTTTCTAAGATCTCGTAATTCTCGGAAGTAAACTTGGTAGTCCAGGTATTCAAAATACATCTTCCCCTATGAAGTTTTATTTAGAACCGAAGTAGAAGGCACCTTAAAAGGGGAGGGACCAAGAAAGATGTATTTTTAACACCTACACTTCCAGGTATACTTCTTAGAATAATTCACCTTAGAAAAGCAAACAGGGTTTCTTAAATTTCAGTTATGAATACAGGTCCCTCCAGGAAGATGTAATTTAAATACCTGTTCTGGAAGTTTTACATTTTCGAATGATCACACTTTTAAAAAACCATTAGGTTATCTTTTAACCCACAGTTGTCATTCTGTTTTGCATATTATTGCTAGTACACCCTGAATTAGTGTACAATAATTTGTCTTGACCCTCTAAAAATAATTATATTACTTTAAAATCCTAGATTGAAATAGCTGCAACAATTTGATAGTCCAAGTTGAATAAAGGGATTTTTGATAGTCATTTCAGAACACCGTTCTCAGACCTAATCTCGCGTCCTGTTTCCATGAACAGCTAGGGAAAGGGTTCTTCTTGTCTTTTAGAGCCCCGAATGCAAGCATAATGCTGCATACACAGGGAAATACCCTAATATTTAGAGCTACCATTTTAAGACACCTGAGTCAAGTAGAGTAAGTGGGCCCTAGTCGCAAACAATTTTTCAATGATGGTCGCAAACAAAATTTCCAAACCGAGATAAAACAACGCTCGGAAAAGCTGAATATTATGTTTGAGGTAGTCTAAAACAGAAAATCTGAAGTAACGGTCAACCTGCCATGGTATGCAGCCTTACCTTTGAATTTGATGTTCGGCAAGAATGGATAACACCTTTTCCTTAGATTAAACCTTAGATTAAAAAGGGCTTACATCATACAATTAAGAAGATTACCTGATTGAGGCTAAAAACGTCCTATCTTCAGTATGTGGTTGACAAAATAATATCTAAGAGGCTGTTTAAAAAAAGGATCCAAAAGTACAAAGACAAACTGAGGATCTATCATCACAAACTAATGAAAGCTGCTAACAATCAAGCAGCACATTTTTGTCTGTAAACAGGGTTTATTGGACAAATTAAAGAGAACATAGAAGAAGGAGGGTTGGTAATAGAAAATTGGTTCTCTTTTTCTAACCTATTGAGCCTTTTCAGCGACATCCCTTTCTCTGTAAAAAATCGGCCCAAGCCCGATGAAGGCCAGACATTCTGGCACATTTGACCTGTACCTTGAAGAAAGTCACTTAGTATATCATTTGTCTTAAAAAATATGGGACAAACTCATCACTTCCGAGTAGAAATGTCCACCCACATTAGTTCCAGAGAAATAAAGGAAGAACTTGTCCGCTCGAGGGTCGTATTACCAGCATCTATCCCGTGTGTTCCCCTCATAGCTACTTTTTTAATGACTGGGCTAAACATTCTATATGAGATACGTGAACAGATTGTCATTCTGAATTATTAAACAATCTCTGTCTGATGATTATAATTTTTTTATAGGCAGCTCAGAATGTATTCTAAAAGCCCCGTTCATATAAAAAGATATTTCATTTCGCTTTTGCATAATAGTCGAAAGCGTATGCTGATACGGTGGCATCAACGTGAAAGTCCACCCGAGTACAGTCTGTCAAGTTAAAGCGTGGGTGGCTTTACTCGCAGTCGGTATGGTGTATCGACATGATTTTGGTGTCAAAATATTAAGAAGAGCTCCCTCTTTCA
>NC_046659.1:119307052-119324967 GCF_010883055.1 Belonocnema kinseyi | reverse complement strand
GAGGGAGCTCTTCTTAATATTTTGACACCAAAATCATGTCGATACACCTTACCGACTGCGAGTAAAGCCACCCACGCTTTAACTTGACAGACTGTACAAATGTTTCGACTTGAGTTCGACTTTGTTTACTCAAAAAAGATGATAATGAAAATTAGAGAGCAAATTATTGCCAAATCATCAACTGAGCACACTTTATTTGTCAGAATAAATTTGAGAGTAGACACAGGGTTTAAAAGTCGGCATAGTCTATGAAGTATTACTAAGTTCTGTAGAATTTAAAGGCCGATGTGACGTAATGCCCTTTAGAAGGCAGGAGGCGAAAAACGTAGACTAGGTTCAAGACTATAGAGGACAGTTCTATAAAATGATAACAGATCCTTCGCATAAAAAAAATTATTCTTCTGTGACATTATTATTACTATTACACTCTAATATGTGTTAACATGTTTAATTTCACAATTATTTATTATTAGACAATCATTATACTGTTTATAATCGCATGCTACGGAAAATTTTAATTCGCCGCGGGTCGGAACCCTATAAGTTCCGCATTCCCAATTCCTAAAGCGTGAAGCCATGCGGCTAACTGAGCTTAAAGTATAAAAAAGTCTTAAATATAATCTTCATCTGTGCAGGGCTGCCTGAAAAATTTTAGTGACCCGTTTCGTAAGAAATATTTCTATGCTTAGATTAATATATGTAGAAAGGTTTTATAATTATGATATAAAATGATTTTATAACGAGTTTAAAGATTTCAAGTGATCCCAAAATTTTTAAAAATATTACTGAATAATTAAGGGGAGCAGAGAAGATTAAAACTAAATTTAAAAATATAATTTGGGATATTTCAAAAGATTTCAAATAAATTAATACTTGTTTAAAAAAATTGAATAGATTTTAAAGGATTTTCAGACTAGGGAATACAAAACCTTATGTATATTTTAAAATTACTTATAAATCTTAAAATTCATTTGAGTTCTACTCAAATTTCTTTAAAATTCTTTAAAATTACTGGAAATCTCTTAAATAAATTAAAAATATATTGAACTCTTTTAAATATTCTGAAATCTTTTACAATTTATTTATAAAATTTTAAATGTTTAAAATACTACATTCATTGATCTTTTCTATTTGCAATTTGAACTTTTTTGTTGAAAATGTATCTTTTCGGATAGAAAATTAATATTCTTGGTTAAAAACTTTTTAAATTAACTTTTCAAACTACAAATTTATCGTTTTCATTGTTTGTTGAATATTAATATTTGTTGACATTTTTGTTGTAGATATTTTGGGGATAAGAGTTCAACTTTTTTGCCGATAATTTCAACTTTAGCAACCTGCTTTAAAAATCATGATGTATTTCGTTGAAACTTTTTCATCAACATTCTTCGTATATAATTTGAAAATTGAAAAACCTTTATAAAAATTAACGTTTATTGATTGAATTTAACTTCTTGAGAACTTGCTCTTTTAAATCAGCTATTCAAAGTAAAAATTTAACGTTTCGATTTCGGGTTAAAAAATTATGATTTTCTGATTGAAAACTTACCTTTTTCAGTTAAATATTCAACCATTTATTTGAAAGTTCACCTATCTGGATTGAAAATTATAACTTTCTTGTTCATAATTCGTTTCTTTGGGTATTGTTCAGTTTTAAAACTTAAATCTTTTGTTGAAAATTTGTCTTTTACGTTACAAAATTGTTCTTCCTTCTTGAAGCTTATTTATTTGGTTGATGATTCAAGTATTTTGTTAAAAACTCATATTTTTCGCTGAATTTGCAGTTAGAAAATTCTTTTTTTTTTTAAATCTAATATTCACATTCTCATCAGAGAAGGTATCAATTTTGTCTAGAATTTGACCCTCCCCCTCCATTTTTGTTAAATGTCGATGTTTTGAGACCCCCTGAACCCGAAAAACCTGTTTTTATTATTTCTTTATTTTTTTATTTATTACAGTATTTAGTATACTCTTCAAGTATCCTAAGCTAATGGTCAAATTCATTAGCCAGCCATTTTGGATACAAATTCAAAAAGTGAGCACATTTAAAATAACGTTCAGATCACATTTTAAAAAATTCTCTGTTGTTATTCTTCTTTATTCATAATGTTTCCGCTAATGGTTTAAATTACTTTCATTCTTTACAATATTATTTTTATTAAATATACAGTTACTTACAACTATTCACATAAAGTCTTGTATCTAGTTCTTTATTTCATGTGGTAGCGCAATTTAGGACTTATTAAGAAACAAGTGAACGAGAGATCGAAAGCAAAAGTGCAAGCGGGAGAGACTTAACTATTGCATTACCATTACTTACAATCTTTACGTTTTTAATCTAAGCGACTTCCGTTTCCTTTTTATTTTTGATACTTCCAATTTTCCTATTCTCACATGCATTTTTCCATTATGTTTCATTCGATCCTCTAGCACCTCCCTATTAATTGTCTTTCCCTCTCCTTTTTCTAATTCTTCATAGTTCACTTCAGTCCAGTAATTAATGTATCTAGTATTAAAGAAATACTTCCTTTCTTCTTACCGTATCGTTAATTTGATCGCCCTTTTTCTCCTCTCTTCTACCTCCGTCAAACACTTTCTCGCCATCTCTCGTCCCTTTCCATTCTTCAACTTCGTCTCCAATCCCCATCACCTCTTTCCCGCTATAATACTTAACTCATTCCCTTGCGCTTTTTCTCGCACTATAAATCCTGGCGTCCTCCAAGCTTCCCTTTAGTGTTCACCTTATATATACCTTCATTACTTTTGCTGCTTTATTATCATATCTCTTATAAAAGCTCTATGATCTCCATTCTTTTGCAAAATGTATCCCAAATACTTAAACTCTTTTACTTCTTCTGACTTTATTCCCTTCCATCTCCTCGTTCATTCTTTTTTCCTTTCCCCTTCTGTTCTAAACCTTATTATCTTTGTCTTTCCTACGTTTAAATTCAGCTTTTTCATATCTAAGCATTTTTCTAATACTGTAATTGAGCCCGCCATCCTTTCTTCATCCTCTACCATGAACAGTATGTCGTCTGCATATGCCAGTGTATATATCTTTTCCTTTTCTATCCTAACTTCTTTCTAATTTTTTCTTCTCATTTAATTTCTAGGTGTGATAATAACATAATAAATAAAAGTGGGCTCAGAGGCCATTCTTGCTTTAATCCTCTCACCGAACAGACAGTATCTCCTACTTGCTATCCTACCTTTAGTCTGCTTTTCATCTCTCTAAAAATTTCCGATACTCTCTTTATTATACTTCTCTAATCCCCTTTTTCAGCATAACTTTTTCTATTTCGCCTCGGTCTGATTAGTCAAACGCCGCCTATAGGTCCACGAATATTGCTATCATTGCTCCTGCTTCCCTTTTAATTCTCTCATTTACCAGACAGTTTAGAACATATGTGACGTTCGTCAACCCCATTCCTTACTTCACCTTTTCTGATTCGATGCTCTATATTTTTTTCTTCAAATTCTGTCTTTAATCTCTCTGACATAACCCTTGCATATACCTTATACAGTATTAGCATCAGCATCACATCCCTATAATATTTAAGCTCATCTCCTTTGAATTTCTTCACTATTGGTATAACTACTTCTTTTTCATAACTCTGGACATCCCTCTACTCTCCATACTCGATTACAGACTATACATGCTGAATCCGCGAGTTCCTTTCCTCAGTATTTTCATACTTTATTTGGAATATCATCTATACCATGTGCCTTTCCATCATTCATTATTCCTAACACCTTGACTATTTCTTCTCTTGTTATGTGCTCTCCCTTATCTCTTTCTCTACCATATTTTCCTCCCTTCCTAAATTTTCTCTACACTCCTTCTAGCAAATCCCAAAAATATGTTTTCCATTCTACCATTTTGATATCTTACTTCACTCTTTCTCATCTTTTTCTTTTCTATTTACTACGTTCCGTACCTCTTCTTCCGGCTTAGCCTTCTCTGCCTCTGCCTCAACTTCAACTTTTGAATTCTATAGAAATCTGTACTAAAAATTTTTGAATTTTGAAAAAATTAATCTTAAAAATATTCAAAATGCACTCAGTTTTGAAATTTTTATCCAAATGGTTAAAGAGTGTACCAAAGGCCACTGTTTGATCGTACGCGTAGTTTTTATTTTATTTGTCAACGACAACACAAAAATAAGTAATTAAATTTTTTGAAAAACGACGCCAGACGTAAAAAAAACATTTATTCATAAAAGTTTTTCACAAAAAATGGATATACAGTTTCTCAATTTTTTCAGTTTTAGAAGGAACGAGTAAATTTTTATTCAATCGTAAAAAATCAGATTAAAAATAAAAAATCGAATATTTGGAAAAGCGACAAAAGTTGCAATAAAATGCTCAATAACAATTCTTTTAATAGGATGCGCACTTTTTAAATTATCACAAGAAAAAAATGAAGATAATATTGCTTTAACATTAAATCATGTTATAAATTGTTATAATATATATTAAATATTTGACTCGTATAAGGTATCCCGATGACAAACTTTCAATACCTCAACAATAATTTCTACAAAAGTTTTTCATATTTTTTTATGAACTTCCCCATGTATATATTATGGACATTTTTTAATCGGAGTTCCATATGAAGTTCTGTAGTATATTTAGGACCATATTGTACTATCCTTTCCAAAAACATGTACTAAATTTATGTGATGTTTTTGTTCTTGACAGTATATTTGCTCTAATATTCTACTTCCTTTCATAAAATCTCTTTGATTAATTAAACAACGGCAGACACAGCGGCAATCTGTTTTTATAATGAATAGAAAAAGGTGTTAGAGATTTGAAATCCTTAATTATGTGACAACAAAACTACAATTTACTTAAAAGTATATGCCAATATCTTCGCGGATATTTTAATTTTCTACTCTTACTTTGTTTTTGTAGAATCAGCATCGTTTTTTGGCAGTTTGTGGAAAAAAAAGATTCATCAGGAGCCCATTGAACTCGCTGCTCGTATGTACTCAAGTACCAGATATCCTAATAGAAGCCGTGGAATAGCACCAGGCATTTTTAAAGCTGTAACGGAGGATTTAAATGGTGTCGAGTACGTAATTGGTTATATCGAAAAGGGGCCAAAAGGAAAATTTCTGTGTCCATTCGTGATTGGTCGTTCTAAAATTAGGATACGCATAGATGAAGACCATGCTAATGTGGTTTTTCAAATAAATGATCAGGACCCTGTGAATAATCTGTTTTTTAAGAAATACAGGACAAAAAAGCACACACGTGAGGTCCAGGTAAAACCACTAGAGAATGCTCTAATGCCCGTCTTTCTCAATCAGTGATTGAGATATATAGTCCAATTCTAAACACTGACTAAAACTACTAGAGTCTATAGCGCGTAAAAACCGCTCTGATCGTGCGCACCAAGCGCAATGCGCATGTGTGAACTCTGTTCTCGACCTCTCAGAGAATTCTTGGCGGATCATTTGAAAGAGAGTAGTAATGTGTAAATGTCCCTATTAATACGATATCAAGCATTATTCTTAATTTGCGTGACCATTATTTTTAATACATAATGAAATAACATAACCTAAAATAAAATAAAATATATGTATACTAGGGTGCGCTGGAAAAATAAAATTGTTTAATTTTGATTATGCATGGCAAAAATCTTGTTACACTATATATATCAAAATGCGTTTTCATGATTTTTGTTCATATTTTTAAAACGACATCTTCAGTTAGCAGAAACTTTTTAAAGTTTAAAACTCTGAAAACAGTGATTTTTTCGATATATTTCAATGTTCGGTCACCCTTTATCCATCGAGTTAGTTGTTACTGCACGAATTTATTTATTTTGATGTAAAAAAATATCGTCAGACATTTTTATCGTAAAAGAAAATTCTTTTAGGGCAAAGAAATACATATAAGTCGAAAAGGAAAAGTAAAAATAACTATAATTGCGATTTTCACGTATCATTAAGTAAAATACTATGTTTCCAGCTTCAAAAAAAGTCAATTATAGTTATTTTGACTTTTTCTTCTAAGCGTCAAAGTATTTTTAAGTTGACAAGCTCTCTTATTCTTGGCGCCAGCGACTCAAGTATATTAATTATATATAAAGTTTAAAATTACAAAAGATTTGTCCGAAGTACTAATAGCAATGGAAACTTGCTTTTGACAGCCAAAAACACTTACCTAAAGTTCTATTTAAAAAATCCTTAT
Source organism: Belonocnema kinseyi (assembly GCF_010883055.1). Classification (NCBI taxonomy): domain Eukaryota; kingdom Metazoa; phylum Arthropoda; class Insecta; order Hymenoptera; family Cynipidae; genus Belonocnema; species Belonocnema kinseyi. The sequence continues at coordinate 119,318,766 of NC_046659.1, read as the reverse complement.
GTCTCCGCATCGCAGGTATAGCTAACAATCTCAAAAACGAAGAAATTATTGAAATTCAAACAACACATTTTTTTGGTTCTAAATTATCAAGAAAATTAGTTTATAGCAAGGTCATTGATACCTGTATAGCTCTAATTCCCTTAAGAAATTTGTTACCCTCCCTAACTGACTGGAAAGTTAAAAAAATTTGAAAAAAGATGTGATATAAATTAATGACAACAACAATATATATTATTGTTGCTTCGTTTATTGAGATTTTTAGATATATCTACGATGCGAAGAGAGAACGAATTTTCTATTTATGAAACTTTAGGGAAGTATTTTTGATTCCCAAAGGAAAATTCTCTTTGCTTTTAGAACTTCCCGCAGACAACTTTTTTTTCGATATTCCCTAATATAAATTTATATATTAAATCTAAAACATCGGTTTATGCAATCGCCATCAAGAGGCTATGTATATTCAATTTCATTTACCGTACATTGATTATTTATAAGAAAAGTCAGATATTTTCACTTTATACAAAATAAAAATAGTTTTGGCAGTAATTTCCAATTATAAATTATAAGATACAATATTTATTCCTATGGATAAATATAAATTGCTTTGGTATTTAAATGGAAAAGCTCAATTAAGCAGATATTTAAGAAACCCAACCCCCAAGAACTACTGTACTTACGTTAAAATTCTCAAATTTACAGCAAATTTAAGGTCAATAATTTATTTTTCAATATTTGACGGGATTTAAAGGCATCGCAGAACATTCTTTCTTCACGCACTCCAGCAGAAAGTGGTCAAAAGCCCACAAAAAATGTTTCCCTAAGTGTTTTTTACTTATAGATAAGTCTCAGCAGTATATGTGTAACTTGTTGCGACATATTGCAAGTGAAAAACGATTGCACAAAAAAACGCATAACTTGTGAAATAGTAAATAAATTTCTGTTTTCCAAAATGAAATCGTCTCTGAAAAGTAAGTACTTCAATAATATTTAGTTCGTGAATCATGATTTCATTGATTGTAATTTATAAAAACATGTACAGTCCGTTGAAATCGCCTCGTGTGAAAAACGAAAAGTCATATAATTTGATGAATATAAAAAATGTTCCGCTGAGTTCCATCAAGATATTTAGTTTAAAATAATGATTACTGTTTTCCTTATGACGTATCAAAAGACCAGCTGCGGATAGCTGCGGTTTTGAGTTTTTTCTTAATTTTTATTTCAAGCTTCATATATGTCCATGCCCGTATTTTGTCCCGTATGTGTATTAAAAAAAAATTTTTGACTTTATATTTATGCAAACTTAACGTAACGTTAACTTGAACTTACTTCTACAAAACGGTGACCCGTCGCTTTGCTTTGTTGGCTTATTTCTTATTTTTGTAATTAAAAAATTGTTATGAGCAAATATTTTATGTGCATGTTTTGAAACCTGTGCCTAACAATAAGGCTTTTTCAATGTCCAGCAAGGAAATATTCGATCTCGTGAAATCCAAATTACCTCGAAGCCCAAAAATAATACTTAGACACTATAGAAAAAAAATTTTTCTGAAAAACTGGGAATCATCTATGAGATGTCAAACAACATAAAAAGGAATATCAAAGTATTGCCCACTAAAATCTGAAAAATTTCCTCCTAATATTTGTATAGGATGTACCCTACTATATAAATTTTTTGTCAAAATTTTCGAACATTTCACCAGTTACTCTAAAGCTCCAGATAAAAAAAATGCTATACAATAAGAGAGTCAAATAAAAAAAATCTTTTTAAAAACCGTGTATAGATCCTACATTTTTATAATATATACATGGTTTTGTTAAATATTTTTTGAGTTGACTGTTTTCTTGTATAGATTTTTATCATTTAAAGCTTTAGAGTAACTAAAAAATAGAAAATGACCTTTTAGTGCCCTTATAAAGGTCCACCACATTAGATCCATGGTTCATTTATTTTAAAAATAATTTTTGCCTTTGGATTCCTAATCAGCGACCATGAAAACCGCGTAATACCAATTCGGAAAAGAAGCGAAGGCTTATTTCGAATAAACTTGTATTGAAATTGTATTGATCTGTTAAGATTCCACTAAACAAGTTATAAAAACATGTAACATCTATATCAATACACTTCACTGAAACAAAACAAACCAAATGATCGCACAACTCGCGCAGTCTTTATTCAGAGTAAATGCCCCAAGATCGAAAAAAGCAAACAAAATATCAGATTATGCCTCGACTGAGTCTTGTGGTGGAGGAAGCTTAGTTCGCGGAAACGCTTCCTCCCCAGTCGCCGATTCGGAGACCGACCTGTAGTTTTAAATTTGTATTATACAGGGTGTCTAAAAAGTCCCGGGACGGTTGGGTATTTTCTCAGGTAAAATATTGTTCGAAAAATTGAAGATCATTCCTGAAGTAAATTTTAACTAAGAATTCAATAGTGACCTTCATTTTAACCTTGAAATTGACCTTCATTTCTTTTTAAAGGTCAACTTTGTTTTATTAAATAGAAACTCCCTTTTTCACATCTGCAATGATAGAGCGGAAAATTCTACGTTCAGGTACGTACCCAAGTCATAGGTTAATTGTAACAGTCAAGGCCAGTTAGAGGTTATTTGAAATTAAGAAAGTTTTCCAAGAGGTCAGTGTAATTCCTAAAATAAATTTCAACGAGAAATTCATTGGTGAGCTCTGTATTGATCTTGGTTACAGCGTTTTGAATATTGCAAAATCATAAGGACATTTTTCATTAAAAGTTCCAGGTGTTCTGGTGAGAGTTCTGTTCCTCCCCGAAGAGTTATACAATCCTATACCGTTTTTCGATACCTAAGTCAATACCTAAGGCAATACAATAAGTCCTATACCGTTTTTCCATACAAATATTACGAATCGAAACTAAATTTACGTATTTCAAGTATATACTTACTATCTTTCGCTAAAAGATCATAATGGCGCAAGCTAAACTTTCGGAACGAGAGAGGGTATCTATATTAATGATGCGTGGTTGGGGAGATCGAGTTCGATCTTATAATCAAGTTCGTTTTCTTTTTAATCGCACTTTTCGTAAGGGAGAGGGGTTAAATCCTGTCTCAAAATCAACAATTGAAAGAACTGTATAGCGCTTTATGCATCATGGATCTATCAAGGACCTTCAGAGAACCGGTCGACCATAATCTGCAGGATCTGAGAAGATGCAGATAGACATAGCTCAAGCATTTGTTGAAAACCCACAGCTTAGTTTACATCGAGCTAATGATGAGCATGACGTTGCTCCTGAGACAGTTTCGAAATATTTGAAAAAGCATTAATTTCCATTCTTACAAAGTTCATCTGTTATAAGAGCTCAATGAAGACGATCTTGATCGTCGGGTTGAATTTTGTGAAATTATGATGGACAGAATTGATAGAGATCCTCTGTTCTACAATACAGTATTTTCAGATGAATCTCCTTCCACTTTAAAAGGTGAAGTTAACAGGCAATATTGTGATATTAGTCCGACACAAATCCCGATTTTTTGTTGGAGAGTCACTCACAATATCCACAAAAGATTAATGTTTGGGCTGGTATCTTGAATGATACATTGATAGGCCCTTTCTTCATCGATGGTAATCTCAATGCCCGTGCATATGAAGAGCTTCTCATATACCAAATTGCGCCAAGAATAAGGGAGATTAAAGGCGATAATTTTCAAAATATTTGGTTCCAGCAAGATGGAGCAGCAGCTCATTGCGGTAGGAAGGTTCGAGCATATTTGGATACTCAGTTCCCTCAAAGGTGGATTGGAAGAAGGGGTGAAATCGAGTGGCGTTCTAGATCTCCTGATCTGACGCCTCTCGACTATTTTCTTTGAGGTTATTTAAAGAGCAAGGTATACTCAACGCAACCGCAAAGCTTAGACGAATTGCAGAATCGGATTCTGCAACAGGCTACTTTGATTAAATTAAAGGAACCTTGAAGATCATCACCAAGATCAAACAGAGCTCACGAATGAATTTCTCGTTGAAAATTACTTCAGGAATTGCACTGACCTCTTGGAAAACTTTGTTAATATCGAACAAATAGGGACATTTACACATTACTAGATTCTTTCAAATGATCCGCCTAGAATTCTCTAAGAGGTCGAGAACAGACTTCGCGCATGCGCATTGCGCTTGGTGGAAATGGTCAGAACGGTTTTTACTTGATATAGACCCTGGTACTAAAACTTATTGGCGTATATTAAATTGATGATACTTTGTGTAGAAAAATAAAAAAATACTGCAAATAAAAATTGCAAAATATGTTTTTTTTTCACTCCTCCAAATTCATGGAAGAACTATTTATACTTTAAAAGTGAGGCTTAAGGTTGTTGTGGTAATTAACAGCTTGCAGAAAAAAAGCTACCGACTTTAGAAATTGATCTCATATTATATGCTCAGCATTATTAAATAAAAAAACATTATTTATAAAATATGGTTATTTGTTAAAAATAATTTGCTTCTAAAATATTGTGTTGAGATTTTAGAAACATGAAAATTTGTCTTTAGTTGAAGAATCATATTGTTTCGTCTGTCGCATCTCGCACTCTACGCTCAGGCATTTATTTATTACACCTGCAATATTTATTTATTAATCCTAATTATAAAACATTTTTTTATTTGAATGAAACTACTTAATTAAAAATTAAGTTTTTGGTAAAGGACCAATCGATGTAGCTCAAAATTTACTTCTTTCGTTAAAAATATTTGGTCAAGAAACCAAATTTTATCCTTTTATTTTAAGCATACAAGTGATTAAAAATTAATGTTTTTGTATGAATTTTTAAGGATTGAAAGACTATATTTTGGTTTTTATAATATCTAGAAAATCTTTTTATGGTTTTTGAACAATTTCGAATTATTTAAAAATACGTTTTAAACTTTAAAAGAAATTAACCAGAAATGCTAAAAATTATTTCTTCTGAAGAAATTTCTAATGAAATGTCAATAATTCCATTTTGCGTTAAAATCAAGAAAGACAAGAATACAAATGATTCTACAAGAATTGTGCACCTGGAACAGATATAAAAATTTGCTTAGCATTACCTTTTTAAAGAAAAAATAATTTTCGTTTTGTTCGTTAAAAACATCAAAAATAAAAAAAATAACTTTTTCGAAACTGGACAAAGGCTAAGAAAAAATGAGACAATAATTGTTCAACCAGAAAAGTCTAACAAATTTGATATTATTTGTTTTTTTATAGTATACGGGGTTTTTGTTTTATCAGTAAAAAATACATTAAAAGTTAAACAAAATTAAGTTTTGGACATGGGACAAATAATGTTTAAAAAATTGTGTTCCGGGATTTTCCTGTAGATCAATTTTTAGTCCCTCAACTCTGGGTCAGATTCGCCACAATTTAGAAGCTACAATACAAAAAAAGGGGTGAGCGCGTCACTGATGCCCTAGTAGGTGTTAATCTAGTAATTCTTTTTCTTTGTGTCAGATATTCCACTTCATTTCGTGATATTTTATGAGTGTAAAGTAATAATATGAGAAAAATTAAAAAGAGAGGGCGCAGTTTTTCGTCCTCATCTTCATCATCATCAGGGGATGAGCTTGCTGATCAAAGAAAATGCAGGAGGATTTTAAAATGTATCTTTAAGCTAAAAGAGAAAGGGGACAGTCGTCATAACGAAAAGTCAAAGCAGTCCAAGTATCGAAAACGATGTTCCAGTTCGGAATCTGAATCATCCTGTTAGAGTAAGATTCTTTGACCTTTAAAAAAAGATCTGGTTAATACCTGTCTATGAAAATTTATCTCTAAAGTGCTCATACCCATGGAAAAATATATAAGATTGTAAAATTAATTCCTTAAAATTTATAATCGTGACTAGAGAAATATAAGACCTCATTTTATGATCTGTATGTCAATATACAACGTCGATGTTTTTTTAATATATTTTTTTTTTTAATTTTATATAGGTCGCTATTATGAATCATCAACTTCGGAAATTGAGTACCTGCATTCGCTGTCTGTTATCGATGAAGCATAAATAAATCCCAACTTTACCGGCAGTGGCACTCATCAAGATAAGAATGCTGAAGAGAACTAATCGAAAACGTCTGGAAAATTAGGTCCTCGAAATAAAGATGTTCCAAATCCAATTGGCAACGGTTTACCTACGAATTTTGTTGAAGTGATGGGCAAACGTATCGCAGAAGATAGTCTTAGCTCCTCCTAGGACGATGATTTTATAGTTCGTTTAAACGAAATCATTAAGTTAGGTTTACCAGCGAAAGAGATTTCTAATTGGTTAAGGAAATATCCGCCTATTAGTAACTGCATTAATATGGATCCACCCAAACTTAAAACAGTTTCTAATTCATGCAAACTTCCATAATCATATTTTAAGAGAGATAAGAAGCTTGTCCAAACTCAAGAAATGTTTACGGCTTCTAGAGCCGCTATCCGTAAGGCTATTTCTACGATTTTTTTCGATATAATACGAAGGACACTGCTCTCTCGGAATCCTTGAGCGATTCTCGACGCATTCTTATTGAAAATACCTAAATTCGTAGAAACCTGATTCTTGCTCTTTATGAATCACCTCTCAAAGAATCGTTGAGTTCAATGATTCTTGACGAATTTTTATACAGAAAGGATTTTGTTGAAAATGTCAAATCAGCGCAAGCCGTAGAACGAACGTTGACTGCGTTCAATTCTAAATAGGCTGTACCCAGAAATAATTCAAAAATCTTAAGGAGCGTATCTCATTAACAAGCAAGAAACTCAACGAGGTGGGACAGACATAAGAAGCAATTGGCTCCTCGCCAATCATACCAGAGATATCAACGGTTTCAGCTTAAACCATTTCAACCGAGCAGGAAATTAGCCCAATTAATCGATTCTTTAACAGCCTGTTTCCCTGCTCTGCTATAGTTGGCTATAAGTCCATAAAGATGGCAGAATTCGCCATAGAAATTTTCTCGGATGATTCTCTAACTATTTGGGGACCTGCTTTAAACTCTAAAAGATCTCATAGTTTATAGACAAAGGAGAAATAGGTTCTAAACATTAACATTTTAGAACTTGAAGCCGCATTCTTTAGTCTTAACTATTTTTACAAACATTTAAAATCATGTAAGATCCTTTTGAGAATTGATAACACGATTGCGATTTGTTATATTAGTAGAATAAAAGGTAATCCTCATGCTCATCTTGATAATATAGCGAGAGACATTTTGAAATAATGCTAGGCAAGCTGCTTTTGGGTATTCGCTTCTTATATTAGCTCTATGGAGAATATGGAGACAGACATTGAATCAAAATACTAGATCCAGAATCGGAATATGAATTAGCAGATTTTGCTTTCAGAAAAATAGTTAAAGTTTTTGGTGACCCGGTGGTTGATTTATTTGCTAGTCATTCCAATCCAACGTGCAAATGTAACGTTTTCTGGCAGAAAAATCCTGGCTCAGTAGGAATTGATGCTTTTACTTTGTCTTGGGGAAAGTTATTCTTTTATTCGTTTCCATCCTTCGCTATAATTCCAAAAGAACTAAGTAAAATAAAGTCAGAAATAGCTGAGAGCATTGTTGTGGTTCCATATTGGCCCACTCAACCATGGAACACTGTTTTCCAGCCAATGCTTGATCAGAAACCAACTTCTTTTGAGCCTAATGAAGACCTTTCAACATATTATAATAGGGAACCTCATCCGCTCTGGAGGAACCTTACCCTGGTGGTCGGCAGGTTATCCTGCAAGCACTGAGACTTTAAGGAATTCCAGATTCTTCTTAAAAATAACTGTTGCTTCTCTACGTGAGTCACAAATGAAAACCCATAACGGTTCTATAAAAATGTTAAAACTTTGCTACGAAGAATTCTTTAGATCTTTTTCAATAAGAAGGTCTGGATATTTTCATTTTTCTTACTGAGAAATTCCAGAAGGGATCTTTGTATAGTACCATTAACTATGCTACATCTGAAAACATCTGCTGCACCTGAAAACAAGGAATTAAATTTTTAAGATTTATCGATAAAGCCGATAACTATTCTGGCTCTAGTGTCAGGTCATAGGATCCAAACTTCTGACCTTTTAAATATGAAGAACGTTCGTAAAACTACATCTTGTATTGGGATTTGAATCACTGGTCAAATTAAGACATCGGGAAATAAACAACCTCGACCGATCCTATTTTTACCTTACTACAATGTGGGAAAACTTTGCTGCGTCGATAATAGAGTGTTATTTACTCAAGTGAAGTCTGTGGAGAAAGCCAATCAAAAATTTTTTTTAATATTTGTTAGGAAGCTTTACAAAGCTGTTTCTTCGTAGACACTAAGTCGATGGGTTGAGACGACATTACTAAAATGCGGTATTGAAACGACCGATTTTTCCACTCGTAGCAACCGTCATGCCGCCACATCTGCAGTTGACAGGCTTCGCGCAGACCTAGAAGTCATTTGGAAAACTGCAAGATAGTCTAAAAGTTCTCAAACATTTGCAATGTTTTACAAGCAGCCTACTGTGCAAGATGGATTAAGTTTTGCTAATTCAATATTTGATGACTAGTTTGATTTAGATAACTTTTTTATGTGTTTAAGTTTATCAGAAACGTTGGTCTGTCATTATATATTTTCTCTTTACTGCATCAAATCTATGTTTACTTTTTCCTCTTCTCAAATTATAGTCAGTTGCCTTCAACATCTGCGTGTTGATCTAGAGGAGGAGGCACGAAGTACAATTTTTTTCATATCTTGTGTCCTTTGGCCAAAACTTAAATTTTGTTAACTTTTAATGTTGTTTTCTTACTAATAAAGCAAAAACCACGTATCCTATCAAAAAAACATAATAACAGATTTGTAAAAATTTTTTGCTTAAACACCTTTTATCTCATTTTTTCTTGGTCTACGTCAATTTTCAAAGACACTAATTTTTTTATTTTCATTGATGTTTTTCAATGAAAAAAAAGCTGCAAGTAGCAATTGCTTATATTTTTAAGTTTTAGGAATAAATACCTTTTATCTCATTTTTCTTAGTCTATTTTAATTTTCAAACAAATTAATTTTTTTATTTTAATTGTCATTTTTCAATCAAAAAAAGCTACAAGTAGCAATTGTGTATCGTTTTAAGTTTTAGGAATATCTGTACAGTGACTTTTTAAATTTTAAATAAAGTCGTTTCAAATATTAGGAAATCGTCCTCTTTACATTTCTATCTAAAATAGCTGGCTAAGAACCTGACCTTAAATGTACATCCCTAAAATTTCCAAACCTGCACTTTTAAAAAGAACGAAGAGAGGGATACAATTTTAATCAAATCTAACGCCTTATCTGATGCGAAGGTAAAAATAACATGACACAATAAAATGTGGAATGAAAAAAGAAATTATTTTTTAATTAGTTCTGAAATGTTTCCAACCTTTTTTTCTCACGATATATGTGATAAAAATGAGTTCATCAAAGCTGAAAAAGTTTTAACAAAAGAGAACTTACAATCACCAAATTTCAGTTATACATATTTCGACCTTTCCTTTTAAAAGTTACGCGTAACAATTTGGGGAATGTACAAGGACCGAGGCCGAAGCGTGATTATTATAATATTCGTGATTTTTTTTTGGCTACCTGTTATAAATACTTTTATTCTGTTTGCGCGCTTGGACCCGTTTTATTGCAGTATGCAAACGAGTGCAATTATTAAAATTCATTCAAGGCTAAATGGAGATGGTTCTACATTCAAGATATTAAGTATAATGTTTCTTTTCAGCAAGCTTTATTATCCATTGCAAATCACAAATATTTTCGATAATCTCAGGTAAACTACAAAGCGCATCCAACAGAAAAAGTTGTATGTCTGCACATACAGTTTATTAAAAATATATTGTACACATGAATTATATTTAAGAGATGCAGAAATTAGATGTTTACATAGAATTAGTGATAAGCTAATGACTATTTACATAACGATAGAAAGGGCGATAACTGTTGTTTATCATCTTTAAAAGTGCTTTTGATGTCTGTCGGTTGCAGAAAAAAAGTACAAAAATGGTTGCTGGAATTATCAAATCCGGGTAGTTGTTACAAAAAAAAGAAACGAGCACATTCGAGAAAGCCAAATAATAAATGTTTTAGCAATGAGGCGAGTAGCACCATACAAAATCAATGTAGAAACAAAATCCGAAAAACAAAGATAAAATAAAAAGCAAATAGGTTAAGATTAGGAAAGGAAGAAGAAGCACTGAGTAAGTCGTAATTAAAAGTACTATTGCTCAGTGTGAAATTTTCGACGTTTGCTATAGAGAAAAGAATGTTCCAATTGGAAAACTGCGATACAGGTGCGAGGAAATCCAAGTTATTTGGTATCACTAAGCGACTTGATATCAATTATAAAGTATCCACTTTAAATCCACTTTGTCTATCCTTAACATCAGCATTACTTAATCCGCGGAGTTTTTATCTAACCCAGCTAGGGGTATGATGGTGACTAGGCCAAATATGTAGCACGCCAAACCAAGAGATATAGTCATTTGGAACTCGTGGATTTAAAGTGCGTACTTGGATTATATTGAAATGATTATAATTCGGTTGCACATCCCTAATAATTAGAGTTGCACGATATATATTTAGGCCATCTCTTATGAAACATTGGGACTCTGCCTTATTATTGAAACTAACATTAATAGGTTCGAGTCCTGCAGTGAAACGATGTACTGGGTGCCCATAAGGTACTGTTACATAAACGCGCTCTAGTACATCAGGAGCTGCTGTTGAACGAAACACCCATCGAGGAATATGATGATAATGATCACTTATGGAATTTAGTTTTCCACCTTCAATATGGCTGGAATTATGGATTAAGACATAAACGCGGCTTTCTGGAGAGAGTGAAATATGATTCAGTGGTTGATGGCCCCCATTTTCATGTTCAACTGCATCTATTATCATAAGAAAAAAAGGATTTAATCATTTATATTATATCGCAAATTATCGCAAATTTTAGAGAAAGAGATTTCTTTTAGAATTAATTATCGTATACTCGAAATCTGAAAACCATCTCTAAATTGTACAACTCAGTCAATGCATCCGTTGTAGTTCTTTTAATTTATTTATTATAAAAGAATATCAGTATGATAGATTTCCTGAGGTGTCAAATTTTTATTTCAAGGCTGGATAAAATCATTGCACGATGGAAAAATAATGAGATCTACATAAAAAATATGCATGTAGTTTTAATTATCAGTGTAGTAGTTATAGTCTTACATTGTGCAAATCGTTGTGAAACGATATTTTTATTTATGGAAATATATTTTCTCTGTTTATCAAAAGGTGTTTGATACTGGTTCAATACTGGTTATCAAAAGATGTTTAATGATTTACTCGAATTCACTTTTCTGGATGTCCGTGGAAAATATTTGTCATGAGTATTGACGTCGCCGTGTGTCGGCGCCAGCTATGCAGTTGGCCTAGAATTCAAGTAATGCACATCGAAAGTCTTAAAAAAAAGTTTTTAAAATAAAAATAATTTTTTGATAGTTCTGGGTAGAAGATAATAATCTTTAGAAATTTTTTAGGATCTCTCGAATTTAAAATAATTTTCAAAAATGTCAAATTCACTGATTTCAGTCATAAATCCCAGTGCGTTCATAAAAAAAAAATTTTTAAGAACTAGAGGTAAACTTTTGAAAAAAACTATTTCGGGTTTTCTTTATTTGACAATAACTATTTAGAGTTTTATGTTTTTCTTTTCCTTTTCAGTTAA
>NC_046659.1:119300075-119306952 GCF_010883055.1 Belonocnema kinseyi | reverse complement strand
TTCAGTTAAAACTTGCTAATCTTATTTAATTATAATGATCTAGCGCTTATATTTTATTCCTCAGATGATTCTCAGCAAATCTCATTAGTGAGATAAACAATGAACATTTTGAAATATTTATTTTAAATGCTCAGCTTTAGTTATTTTCCAGAACTAGTTATAATTAAGAATAAAATATTTTTCTCGGTTTTATAAATAATGTTTGAAAACGTTTTTGTATGTTTAAAATATCATTAGTTCATATTTAATTTAAAAACAAGTATAATTTTTTAATGAATTTATTTAAAGTAATTAAGTTTGTTTACAATTTATAATTTCGGTTAATTTTTTCAAACTTCAAAATTTTGTAAACTACAATTTTTTTATATTCTGCAAAATGAAAAAAAATGTCCTCAAATCTTCCAGAAAATAACTTAAAATTTTCCTAACAATCTAGAGAATATTGTTTGATTCTCTAAAAACCTTTTAGAATTTACAAAAAGCTTACAAATTTGTAAAATTTTTTCAAAATTTTTATAATTTTTAAATTAAAGTTTTTTTTAATCTTCCTAAGCTTCCTTTTTCAAAATCTTAAACAATCTATGATAACAAAAAATTAAGGTCTTCACAAGCTTAAAATTAATTTTAAATTGTTTGATACTTTGAAATATTTAATAAGTATAATAGAATTTTTTTGTAATTTTGTAATTCTGATTAAATTTTCTTTTAGTATCCCTTTTTCAAAAAAGAAATTATTGGAAATTTAACCATGAATCTTGAGATAATGTTACTTCTACAAATAAAAAAATAATAATTCCGAAAAATTGCTTAAAATCTTTTAAATTCTCTTTCGACATATTTTGAAATCTTTAAAGCTTGGAATTAACCTTTTAAAATAAAATCTGAACAATTTTGAATTTTTCTACAATCTTATTGTTCATGTTTAATTTAAAACTAAGTATAATGAAAATTCCCTTTTTGTCATTAATCTTAAGCTAAATATTATAGAATTATTTATCCCGAAAAGCAAATTTTCTAACAAATTCATTAAAATAATTAAATTTGTTTACAATCTATAATTTTAGTTCATTTTTTTTAAACTTGAGAATTTGAAAATATATTAAGATATATTTTTTATAATCTAACGTACAAAGACGTTGTTTTGGATTATATTAAAGATTGCCCATTATTGACCGTTGATATTAACAATAAAATAATATTTTTTAAAAGAGAAAAACTTTGAAAACATGAAGACATACCTATAAACTTTATATGTAACACCTTTGTCACAACAATTTAGTTTGATATCATCCCTTAAAATTGCATTTGCCATTCTTTAACAATATTTTGATAATTTGGCGCTTTGTAAAATTGAATTAAATTATCTTTGACCTGATCTTGAGTACTTTTTTATCTCGATTAACAATCAAAACAAAAGCACTTCACCATTTTTGTTCAAAATTTCATCACTGCGGATACTTTATCTAAATGCAATATTTCAGTATTCTTACATTTAGAAAATGGAAAATATAGAAAACATCACTCAAAAAACTTGAAATTATTTAGCATAATACTAAACTACTTTCTGTGGCCGCCACACGGCCACACGGATCTCCAGAAATCAATAATGGATTTATTTTTGTCGACTTTATAAGTCATTGATGACAATAATTCCTGAAAATAGAATCAAGAATCCAACAAACAAATTTGGACAACCACCACAAAATGTTTTCACTGCAATCTGAAAAAAAGAAAAAAGGAAAATGCTTCGCCTCCCTCTTCCCCTAAAAAAGAATTTTAAAAAAATCCTATCCAATCAGGACAAAAAATGAAAAGGAGGGCAGAAAAAAGAGAAGGCAACCAACCAAATCCCCTTCCTTCTCTTTTTTATTTCTTTCGTCCTTTGTTCTTCCTACCATTATCAAATCACAATAAAAAATTATGTAAAAAATAATAATCAGCAACATTTCGGCACTCATACAGCACCCTTATCAAGGCAAAAAAAATTATTTTAATTCTCGATTTTGAAGTAATCACTTGTAAATACATCATACTGGTGCAAGTCACATACCCTATTAATAATTTCCGCAATCTCGCCTTCTTATTATTTCTATAAAGCTATGAAGCTTACACAATTCCATTCTTTTAATCAATAAAGTAAGCATAGCTAGAGTGAATAAGAAAGAAATTTATTACATTGAATTATGGATGCGGCTAAATGTTAAATTTAATGTGTTAGTGGAGGTGAATGACGCAATCCACTTTTAATTAAAAGTTTCACAATATCATGTTCTAATTCTTGCAATAAAGTTAAGAAACTTTCACAACAATGTTATTTTATTAAACTTTGCTATTTCACGCGATGTATATTGCTGTAACCTCCTTTTTATTAATTCATACGTAATACAGCCCGAAATTAATTAAACAATTTTCATCAAGCAAATCGTGGTTTTTACCATCTAACTATTCAAATTGTAAGAATTTACTTTAAAAAAACTTCATTAAATAAATTTTTTTTAAAGATTCTCCCGGACTTGGAACTTCGCAGCAGTTTTTATTACAACGGTAAATATTTATTTGATTACTCAGAAATCCTCTAACATTTATTAGGTTTCGTATCATCTAGGTTCAGAGAGCAGAATTTTCCTTCGTCGAAAGACAATTGTTGTTTAAAAAACCTTTTACTTTAAAGCAACGCTTCGAACGAAATTAAAGGGAGTTTTTGGATATTTGCCAATTATTGCGATAAGATAAGATATAGAGGATTCGGAGAGATGATGTCAAAATTATTTGATAATCATATTTTATATAAAAATCAACCTAAGAAACGTAACAAAACTTTGTTAAGTTGCTTTTTATTTATTTTGAAATAAAATTTTCAGCAAATGTAATTTTTATAATTTTCCTCCATATCTACAATATTTTACAGTCTATCATCTTTAATTACATAAAGATTTTTAAAAGTTTTATTTTATAAATGTCATATACTCTAGTTTGGATACAAATGACCATATTTATTTTTAAAAATATGACACAATATGAAGTTTTCGTTTTCGATCATATGCAGCCAATATTTTCCATATTTTTATGTGCAAAATTCAGTGATAATAATAATTTTTCGAGTAACCTTACTAAAAATTTTAGAATAATTGACACTGCCTCAATGTTATTATATTATATTATACTTCACTTACTCATTAAAACAATCATGCAGGCACCCATACAGACAAGCAATAAAACGGTGATCTCCATTTTGTCAAGATACATAAAGCGACAAATTTAAGTGAAAACTAATTTTTAAATGGATTGGTGCCCTTCAACTGCTAAAACTTTAGAATATATCCATTTATATACTAACTCATCTGCCATTCAAAAGATTGTTGAATTACGAAAGTTTTTTCTTTTAGATTTCACGATTTTTCATATCAGCAAGATTTATTACCCAAAAATTATCATTAGATGCGGCCGCGTCTATTTTCACGGTAATTTATTGAGCAAAGAACAAATATATTTTCGATGAATAATGCATATCCAGGCTTCTCATGTGCTACACTTAAACATAATTCTGTTTTTAGCTTCCCCAGTTTTTTACAGTTATACATTTTTCTCTTTTGTGTGTAAAAAAATGTACTCAATCACTAAAGAACGGTTTGAAAAATATATAAATATTTATTAAAAGGCTGAAAATAAATAGTAACTTATCGTACCAGAAAATTTAACAAGAGTAAAAAGTTTTTTTTTTAATAGTTATTATTTTAAGACAATTTATGAGAAGAAGTTTTGATTCGATTGGAAGATTTGTTTTTTGCTTTCAAAATATTTAACTTTGACGCATCTTTATTCAGACAAATTTTATACTAAATAGTTGAACTTTTAACTTATGAACAATTAATTTTTAACTGAAAATTGAACCGTGAAATTTGCAGCTACAAAATTAATTTCCAACAAAAAATTCTTATTATTATAAAATTGTTACATTTTCAACCAAATAAGTGAATCTTACAAATAGAATTAATTTTTAATACATTAATCCAAATTTTAACAGGTAATTTGGATTATCAACCATAAAAGATAACTTTTTATTTAAATAGGTAAATTTTCAGACATTATTTTGCACTTAATAGAATAATTACCTTAAAAAAGTTTAACTTTCAACAATGAACACGAATTGTCTACCGATCTTTCAAATTTTCTATCAAATAGTTGGATTTTCAAATAAAATTGTTTTACATCTATAAAAAAAAATTAGTTTTTAAACAAAAAGTTGCCTTTCTAACCTAAACGAAAGAATTTTAAATCAAGATGATAAAATTTCCTAACAAAGGAGAAACGATTCTTTAACAAAATGCATGAATTTTTAAACAAATGTTTAAATTTTAAACTAGAAGAGACTAATTTTTAATTAGAAATATAAATTTCTAAAGAAAAGAATGTAATAGTTATATTTAACTATTAAGGTTGATTTTGGAATGAATAAAAAATTAATAATTATCTAAAAAGTACGTAAATTTTCAGCGAAAGAGGTGAATCTTACAAATTAAATAATTTATTAAAAATGTGATCCAAATTCCAACTCAGAAATTTAATTTTTGAGCAAAACGATACATTTTGATTTAAATAGTTAATTTTGTAAAATAAATATGAATTTTTCAGAAAATGGAATACTTTCCCTTAAAAAAGTAGTATTTTTAAAAATGTACATGAATTTTTTATTAATCTGTTGAATTTTCAATAAAGTGGTTGGACTTTCAACTAAAATTATGAACTTTAAAAAAAGTCAATTCTCAAACAAAGAGTTACATTTCTAATCTAAATGGAAGATTTTTCAACTAAGACCCTACTGAAAAAAGGGATTTTTAACAGAATAAATGCATTTTTAACCAAACATTAAAATTTAACATTGAAAAGATCAATTTGGAATTAATAATATTAATTTTTCAACAAAAATGTAATAGTTGCCTTACAGGTGAAAAAGTTAATATTGAATGAGAAACGAAAAGAATTGGTCAAAGTATTTAATTTTTCAACTAACGAGATTATTTTTTAACGAATTACATTAATATTCCCGAAAAAAAGGAATTTTTTCAACAAAATACGTGAATTTTAAAACATTCAGTTAAATTTTCAACTAGAAAAGAAAGGCTTTCTTCAACTAAAACAACCATTCTTTCGAAATACATAAAAATTTGGCTGAATAAAATCCATTTTGATAGTTTCCCTAAATTATTTGTTTCAGGAAAGGGCCCTAACTCTTTGGGGTATAGAAAATCGACTTTTAATTACATTTTATAAACAATAGCATTTCAAAAGTATTTTCTGAAAAATTCACAAAAATCCGAGCATCATTTGCGGAGATGTACCATTTAACGTGAAAGGGCTTCGAGCGTGAGCACTGAGCACTAGGGTGGTCCAAAAATGCATGGCAAAATTTTTTTGCATGCTAGAAGGAAATGACCCCCCCCCCCATTTGATTCTAAATCCGAAAAAAAAGATTTCGTAATTTCTCTTTTTTTTTTTATTTTAACTTGAAGTTTCCTATGTAAAATGCATGGGGAAAAATCACTTTTTTGAGTTTTTAGAATAATTTTTTAGGGCTTTAAAAAAATGTGACGAGAAGGTATGAGGGCCTGTAGATAATTATCCAACGAAGAATTTTATTTATTAGACATATGGGTTAGACACCCCTAACACACCCTTGCGAGTACCTGAAAACTAACCTCAAAACCAAAAATGTTAATTTTTCATGAAATCTACCTTTTGAACACTGGATTCTTGTATTTTTTTACTGAAAATTATCAATATTGGTCTAGTGGATATATTTATTATAATTTTTAAATTAATTTTTAATTATTTTAACAAATGGAATTTGTTTAAATAATTTTTTTTGTTTGAAAATTCGTTCCCCCAAAAAAATTATTACTATTAGTTTAGTAGAATAGTTATTAACACTGGTTAATTAATGTTCTATTATATAAACAAATGGAATTTTTTTTAACAATTTTTTCCGAAATTTCATTTTTTCCTTAAAAATTATTACTATTGGTCTAGTGCAATATTTAGTAACATTAATTCATTAATTTTCAATAGTTAAAACAAATGGAATTTATGTAAATAATTTTTTTATTGAAAATTATTAATATTTCTTCAGTGGAATATTTATCAACACTAGACCAACAGTAATCATGTTTATTTTAAAAAACATCGAAACGAAATTATTTAAACAAATTCCTTTTGTTTAAATAATTAACAATAAATGACCTAGTGTTAATAAATATTCCACTAGACCAATAGTAATCATTTTTAGGGAAATTTTTTTTTCTAAATTATTTGAACAAATTGCATTTTTTTAAACAATTAAACATTAATGAAACAGTGTTATTAAATATTCCACTAGACTAACAGTAATAATTTTGAGGGCAAAGAAATAAATTTTCAAAAACAAATTCATTTGTTTAAATAATTTAAAATTAATTAACAAATGGAAATAAATATTTCATTAGACCAGTATTAATTATTTCAATTAGAAAAATACTAGAATACAGTGCTCAAAATATCGATTTCATGAAGAATTGAGCCCCTGGATGCAATAACTCGCTGAGCGCTCGAAAACGCGTAAAAGTATTGTCTGCGCGGTGACATTACGAGTCAAAATCAAAAGTCCGAATTTGCAAAAATGAAAAATACTGCTCGATAGCTTTTTAAAAATAAATGCATGTACCCGTTTAAACTTTTTTCGTAAACATTATAGTTTCCGTTAAAAAAAAAATAAAAACTGATGATTTTTTAATCGAAAAATATACAGTATCAAAAAATATATCAAAAGTTAATATTAATTGAATGTTTTTTTAATCCGAATGAAAAACCATGTTTTTCGACGTTCGTGTTTGAAATGTATCGA
>NC_046659.1:119298240-119299975 GCF_010883055.1 Belonocnema kinseyi | reverse complement strand
TTCTATCCTTCAACACCATATTGTGGATTTTATTGATGATTTCGGGAGTACTTGCTTCTACGGGCCTTCCTGAACGTGGTTCGTCACTTATTGATGTACGACACGCTCAAATTCATTTACCCAGTTATAAACCGTTGCTAAGGCAGGGGCAGATGTGCTATGAACTGAGACCAATTCATTTTTTATCTCATATGGAGTTAAACCCTTTAAATGAAAATGTTTGATTACCGCTCTGAACTCGTTTTTTTCATTTTTCTTAACGAACAATTTTTTTTTTCAATTGGTTATAAAAACACGTAAACTCAGAAGATGTGGACTGTGACTGCACCATATATCTAGTCGGGAGTGGTGCTGACTGAAAACAGATGATTTGGAGCGATTCGCGCGCCATCTGTTGGTCATTCTAAGGACTTATTGAACTACCCTCGTAGCAAAAAAAGATTGTTTAATCCCACGAGCGTTATATCTTGAATAACTCATAAAAATTTTGCCCCCGGGCTTTTGAAATAAACTTGGCGTTTTAACTGGAAGAAGCTCGAATTTCAAAAAAATTTTAAACAGAAGTAATAGTTATAAATTTATGGTGATTCAAAGTATTGTCGCCTATTAAGAAGTATTTGGGGCATAGTTTCGAACCAATAGTTTTAAATATTGTCATACCAACCCCCCTTTAATTGTGCTCGGAAAATGTCCCAAAAACTGCAAAATAGCAGTTTTCTATCAAATTCATGCTAAAGACGGTAGTAAAAAAAAATAATATTATTTATTTTTAATCAATAATTGACAATATACTTTTGAAGGATGTTTCAAAATTATTTAAATAATTTTGATTTATTTAAACAATTTTTTTCACCTTGTAAAGCGAGCAAAGTTATTACTTTCTGGAGTTAATGGTACAGTTGAAGGAATTTAAGATTAATATTTTTTTCTACAGAATATTTTGCAATTTTTAAAATAATTTTAATATTTTTAAACAATTTTATTTTTTTTTTATCAAACATTTTTTTCTCTGTAAACCGTAAAAATTTGTTCTTTCCAGCAATTAATAATACAATTTACCGCATTTGAAGAATAATATTTTTTTGCTTAAGATATTTTTAAATAATGTAAACAATTAATAATCAATAACAATCATTAATATAAACAATTTTTTCAGTCTGTTATAAATTGTCATTTCTTTAGATAGTATTTGTTAAAATAAATAATTTTTCAAATGAACGTCAAATAATGAGCGTCCATGTACAATTATCCTTAGTTCCACAAAATAAAAATTTTTCACGCTTTACAAGAGGAAAAATGGTTTGAACAAATTTTAAGCCATTTATTATCATTAAAAATATACTTCAACACTCGTCAATTACTAATAAAAACTAAATCATGTTGAACCAATTTTAAAAAATACCGTCTTTAGCAAGAATGTAATTAAAAAACTGCTAGTTTGTAGTTTTTGGGGCACTTTTCGGGCACAATTTGAGGGCTTTGGGTGTTTCAAACTTTAAAGCTATTGTATGGAAATTCTTTCTTAAATACTCCTTAAGAGGTGACAATACTTTAATTTACGAAAAATTTATAATAAGTACTAATTTCTTCAATTTTTTTCGAAAATCGAGCTTTTCCATTTAAAATCCCATGTTAATTTCAGAAGCCTAGGGGCATGGATTAACATTCAAGAAAAAGAAAAAAAATTACGGAATTTCCTGATCTGGAAACGAAAAAAATGAAGATAGGGCGGGGG
>NC_046659.1:119297387-119298230 GCF_010883055.1 Belonocnema kinseyi | reverse complement strand
AAAATCGAAAGTTGAATTTTTATAGATATAAGTGTGGACCACCCTAGTTTGCACTGCTCGGTGCTAAGGAGTTTAGATCAAAAAGGCTTTTATTTTTTAGAGGGCAATGATCCCCCCGATTTCATTCCAAATCCGAAAAAAGAAATTCCCTAATTTTTTATTTTTTGATATTAACAGGTGCCGGTTTTGACTTGAAGTTGCACATGTAAAATGCATAGGGAACAATCACTTTTTTGAGTTTTGAAATATCTTTTTAAGGTTTGAAAAATGTGACGGCAAAGTATGGGAGCCTGTAGAGAATTATCCAATGAAGAATTTCATGTATCATATATATGGGTTTGACACACCTAACACACTCCCACGAGTACCTGAAAACTACCTTTAAAACAAACAATGTCAATTGAGCCCCTGGATGCAATAACTCGCTGAGCGCTCGAAAACGCGTAAAAGTATTGTCTGCGCGGTGACATTACGAGTCAAAATCAAAATTCTGAATTTGGAAAAATGGAAAATACTGCTCGATAGCTTTTTAAAAATGAATGCATGTACCCGTCTAAACTTTTTCCGTAAACATTATAGTTTCCGTTAAAAAAAATAAAAACTGATGATTTTTGAATCGAAAAATCCATGTTTTTCGACGTTCGTGTTTGAAATGTATCGAGGAAATTTTTGATTTCCATGGGGTATTCGCGCTTATCGTAATCTTAAGCGTATTGTTGAACTTTTTGGAAAGTTTGAGCTTCCTCAGACTATTATTTATATAAAACCTGGCGGGTTGAAGACAAACGTGCAGCGCGATGTGATTGAATTTCGCACGGGCGAGCTCCGCAGTGTATCGTACTA
>NC_046659.1:119270772-119297287 GCF_010883055.1 Belonocnema kinseyi | reverse complement strand
TTGAAAAGCGATTGACCAAGTGTATAGAGCTCCAAGGAGATTATGTTGAAAAATAAAAAAAAATTTACCCAAAAAAAAATTGTTTTTATACTTCATTCTAAGTACTTATTGAACTACCCTCGTATTTTTTTATGTTCAAAAGCGGAACGCTTTTTTAAAGCGAAAAATTGACTGTTTACTTGAAAAGTTCGATTCGTGAAAAATCAATTGATCTTGGATTTTTGTATTTCAGAGGATCCAGACTTAAGCATTTTTACTCCACGCAAAAATTCGCTTTTTTGTCACTCGAAAAGGTAGACGTTGCGTGCTTAAAAACGAAAACCTCGACGAAGATAACGTTGTATCAACAAAAATCTATTTTTATAAAATCGTTATTTGAACTGTGAGATTATTATGATACATAGAAAAAAAATATTTCATTTAAAATCCAGTTATTGTTAATTATATGCTTCGATATAAGAGGAAATTAATTAAAATTTACATGCTTCGATATTCAAGAAAATAATTAATAAACATCTGAAAATCATGTCAAATTTGAATTGGACGTGTGCAAAAAAATTCGATCAGCTTTCGAACTGACATTGTACGCACTTCGAATTTCGCAAACCGAAATTCAATTTGTGTTACGGTCAGATCGGTTTTTTCGATTCTGTCTGCAGTCGATTGAACAGCGAAAATTAAATTACGAGACCTATATATAGTTCAGCAATAAACATACATGTGTCATTAATTTTTTATTAATAATTAAGAAATTGTTATGTGATTACATAGTAACTATTAATAATAATTCCTTAGATATAATTCGTTTTGCATTCTCTAGAATGTTTTTTTGACACTTTTCTAAATTTCTAGAGTTTGGATTAATATTTTAGGAATGATCAATTTCAGTTCATATAAAATATATTTACCTCAAATTTTCAATAAGTTTTATTGTATTGAATTAAAATTTTCATGAATTGTGTCCTATAATATTCTTGTACAATGTTATGTCAAATCGTCATAAATTATAATAATATTTTAAAATATATTTCTCAATATAATTTATATATTAAAAATTCGAAAAATATTATTGGTTTTCAATTAGTTTCTTGCAAAGTCGAACTTTTTAATAATGGTCCTTATCATTCATATCCTTATATAAGGTTTTTGATGAAGTTCAATGAAATTTGAAATTATAATTTTCAGGGAATTTACACTCAAGTTGAAATGCAAAATTTGAAATGTTTAAAGCTGAAGATTTCTTCACTTGAAGTATTCAAAATTAAACAACAACCAAAAACATCTAAAATTAAACACTTTTGAATTTGAAACCTTTCAAATCTTTGAAATTAAAGTTTAAAAATCTTTCTATTCAGAATTACTTTAATCAATTGTTTAATATAGACCATGTTTTAAAATAGAAGTTTTCTATGTTCAATAGGTTTTATTTTGAGGGTTTCTGAATAAACATCATCTTCAAATGAAACATTAAAAATCGTAAAGTATTAAATTCACAAAATTGTAATTGTACAAATTAAATGGTAAGGGCTGATAAAGGGCTTATAAATACAATTAAAGAAAATAAGTCAAATTTTCAACAGTTTATTTTTTAACAGCTGAATGTTCAAATTGTTTTTTATTAACACCAAACCAATTTTTTTTTGAAAATTCAAGAATTTTGATAGATAATTGAACTACTGCTAGGAAAAAAACTTTTTATTAATCAGGTACAGAGTACCTGATCAAAATGTACATCTTTTCAAGCAATAAAATACAAGATTGGACACAAGTATAAAAGAAATATTAATCATTTAGCGCCGAAACTTTTATTGTATTACGTTTTTCACTTGTGAAAATAATATCTTTAAGAATTCGCAAAATATGTATTCAAGATTTAAAAAAATCATTTTTCGTAGAGATATTAAAGTGCCTCAATGATTTCATTTATGTCACATCCAATATGATATTCTCTGAAGCACGGGCCATTCGAATCGAAAAGATGATTCGAAGATAGTATTGTATGTCGATTTTTCGACATTTGATCAACGGGCCAATCAAATAAAAAAGACCGATACGAAAATGAACGCACCTAAAATCGAAAATGCTATTTTGATCCGACAAAATGCAGATGTCTAATTTGAATGGAATTTCAGAGACATAGCTCGAGCCACTAAGCGACGGTCGCTTAAAATTTAGTACTAAAGGACTTAAGATTTTCTACGATAATGAATGCGAATTCTAAGAGACCGTTTATGAGCATTAAAAGCACGACTCTTCAATCAAAAAAAAAAAAAAAGTAATTTGATTTTTTTAATTTTACGTTTAGATCACCTACTTTTGACAAGCTATCTGTTTTGTTCTGACGCTTTAAAGAACAAACTCTAATATTTCCATGTTGAAGTGACTTGCAGAAAAAGAAAATGTTTAAGGCCTACTTAACGTTAATCCTCGAACGAAATAAGCCTTTACGTTGTCGTGTAAAATACAGTATGATGGTTAAAATTCGCTTAACCCAGATTACAATAGTGGTGCAGCTGACGTTACGGAAGAATCGGTACATTCCACTCATCTGATCCGCAATCCACAATCGGTGAACTGCAGCACCTAAAAAACATTTATTTTTGCATGTTTATTTAAACTCAGTTAAAAACGTTAACTCCAAAAGTCACAGAGGTCTCAAAGGCCGGAACCGGGCGGCAAATCCAAAAGCGGGCCAGCGGTTGTTGTGGTAGAACTCGGGCGGCGAAGCCAAGGTTCCAGAGCAGTTGTTGGTGGTTCAGAAAAAGGGGCACACAATGCTGGGTTCTTGGCGCCCAGGTTTTGTGGATTAGGACTAGAAAGTGGTATTCTCCCCACTTCTAGTCCTGGGTTCGCAGGGTCGTATCATTTTGAGGTGATTATAACTTTGTTATACCTTTCTCAATATTCCCACTTAAGGATGAAGGAGTTTGTTAACATATCTTTTTGGAACGAAACGTGTTTTCGTTGTGCGACTGTTGTAGCTAACGTTTATGAATAAGCGGCAAATGCTAGAATTTTTTATGTGGGCACGTGATAGTATGGATGCGTATTCGAAAGTCGTTACCTAGTTCGCCATCTTAGTTCCAGATGCATTTCGAGATGACGAGGTGTGTTTAAAAAGTATCCAAACTTTGGTAGCCAGAAATATGTTTATTGATTTGTAGGTACAGAACCCTTCAAACCTCTTCGAAACAATCTCCTTGGTAATGCACACACTTCTCCTAAGGATCTCGTTATTGTTGAAAACACTTTTGATAACGCACGAACCCATTTTGCGCATCTAATTCAGACTTTCCTTGCTAAACGCAACATTCTTGTAATCAGCAGCTCACAAAAGGTTGAGGATAAGTACAGGTTCTCATTAATGACAGTCCTATTTATAGGCATATTCTTTAAATATTTACTAAACTGTCGTATTGTCTATATATACATGAAGGTATCTGTTTGTACAGGCGGGTTTCTTGTAAACTTCATGTTCTTATATGTTAGCAGATATTTTGTAAGCTAGCACGTACAGAAAGGGAATTTTCCTTTTTGTTTCATTTCCATAGTAAACTGGATATTAGGATGTAATCAATCGATGAAATTAGAAAGCTTATGTAGTTCAGCTAGTCCATGTCTACAGACGACAGAAGTGCTATCAACTTAACGCAACAAAACTCTTGGCTTAAGCTTGCATCGGTTGAAGATTTTGGTTTCTGGATGTGCAATTAAGATGTTGGCTCTTATAGGTGAGATTGCAGATGCCACTGCTACTTCTAATGTTGTTCCTAAAATTGGTTATTGCAAGAAAAGCAAGTATCATTCAGGCAGAGTCCTATCAAAGGTATGAGATCATAAAGGATGTTTGCAACGGATTTAATGACATTAATTGCATTAGAGATTGATACTTTCGCAAAGAGAGACACTACTTCAAAACTGACGATCGGTCTAACTGGAGTGTTGCCTTTGTAAATTTTTGGAATTCCGTAATGTCTTGGAGATGGGATTAGCAGGCTCTAATTTATTGTTAAATTTTCCATATTTATCGTGAGTTTGAAGGTTCATGATTTTGTTGTTATAAGCTTCCTGATTAATTATTACTGCTGTGGTGTCTTTGTGTTTGAGTAATATTATGAAGCCTTTATTTCGATTATGTTCTTGAATTGCTTTTTATTCTTGTTTTGTTGAGTTTGAGGAGGGAAGTTGGGCTTGGCGTAAAATTTAGCTGTCTTACATCAGATGTCATTCGCTTTTTCGGGTGGAAAGTTATACATTGTGGATTCCAAATTACTAATGATTTTTTATTTTGGGATTTTGAATGCAGAGAGGATGATTAAAGATTTTTTTACACTATTTGTTAGTGGTGTATGAATTATTGGGAGTCATTTGTCAAATTTTATTTTTCGTTTTTGAGTAACAATGTCTTCAAACCATTGGGATTGGTCAAATTACATGCGGTTCAATATATACCAAATGTGAAATCTAAGGGTGTTTAATAGGAAAAGGTGAAATTTCAATCATTGCAAAAAAAAACTCTGTTGGACAATCAGGTGCTAGTAGTTTCCATAGTGGGGTGCTCCGGTTTGTCACAGGCATCGTAGATAGCACGTACAAACACACTTTACGTCGGCAAAACCGTAGTTTTTCAAAAATCGTAGTATTAAATCTATTAATCTTCAATATTGTTCAAATGTGAAGGCAAATTACCAAATCAGAACAGACATTTAAGTGCTTTTCGAAATCCGTCAATTTAAAATATTGAAATTTATGACGTTAAATTCAAAATAAGTCCAAACTTTAATTCCACTTATTTTAATTCCCTTTAATTCCCTTTAATTCCCTCTTCTTTCTTATCATTGTTTCACATTCAATGTAACTGATATCTGTAAATATTAATGTTAAAACGCAATTAATATTATTTATGTATAACATTGTTATGAAAATAACAAATATTTGTTTACTTTAAATAAAATATACTTATTCAATGCAAATAAATTTTTTTTTATTTTTATTTTTAACCTTTTAGTAATCACCCAAATACCTAAATAATTATTTTTTACATTATCATCATCATAATGAGCAGGTATTCGTTACATGTGAAAATTGTCTATAGCGAATTTCTTTACATCTCCACGTATTCAGACGTCCTACGTAAAAAAAGATTCAACGATAGTTTCTTTCTTTAGTTGTCGTATTCGTTGTCCTTTTCGCCTGCCTATTGGATGACTTTTGAAAGATTATAATTTACCAAAATAATAATTAACGCCAATGAAGTTCACATGAAATGCGATATCCATTTGGAAATTTGGGAAATTTGGTTTGCATAATTATAAAACAATTAAGAACCTGAAAAACGTTTCTTAGCGCTTTTCATTTAATTTCCTGAATTTTCAACTTAATATCGCTCTTCAAGTGAACATAAGCTGGATTTGGAAAAATGAAAATGAAATTATTAAGGTTACGCTCGCAGGACCTTGAAAAAAAGTATAAAGCCTCTTTTAAAATATAAAAAATTCAATTAAAAATTCTTTTTATATAAAAAATTGTATCGTGCTTTGAACGTTTTTCAACTTTCTCGTAGAATTCGGATTGCTTGTCAAAGAATTGGAAGCCAAAGCATTTCTCAATAACTGTTGCTTAATTTCACAGGACCAAAAAATGGTTTAAGAAGTCTACTAGAAATGTAATATGTATAACATATGTTTTTGCGGTCACTGAACACGAATTCATTCGCAGAAATGAGACAGCAAGTAAGGCTTTGCAGTAAAATTCAAAAAATGGTTTAAAACCTGGAATTTCTGCATAAAATTCATCCCCAAACCTGAAAACCCCAAATTCACAAGCCTCATACCCACAAACGAACAAGCCTCGAAACCAAAAACGCTAAGCTCCAAAACCAAGAAGCCCCAAACTACAAGCTTTATATCTAAAAACCCATTAACTCCAAAGCAACAAGCTCCACACTCACAAGCTCTAACCCCACAAACTCTAAATACACAAGCTCCAAACCTACCAGCTTCAAATACACAAGCTCCATATTCACAAACCTACATGCCCCAAACCAACAAGGTACAACCCCCCAAATCCAAACACAAAAACACCAAACCCACAAACCCTAAACTTACAAGCTCCATATTCACAAACTCACAAATCCCAAATCAACAAACTTAAAACCCATGAACCCCAAACCCAAAAACTCCAAACTAACAAGCACCCAATACACAAACTCCAAACCCACAAGCTCCATATCCACAAACCTACAAACCCCACACCCATAAAAATCAAACCCACAAACCCCCTCATGAGAGGTGAGGGGACTTTGAATAGTATTATAAGAACTTGAACAAAGTGAGAGATTTAGTCAGACTTCAAAACTTTTTATACCCCAAACTACAGAACCTAAATCCACATACCTCAAACCCACTAACCTCAATGCCACAAACCCAAATATCTCACATCTTATAATACCAGTTGAGAAATTAGTATACTTTGGGGTAGCTGGGTTTGTGGTTTGTGGGTTTGGGATTAATAGGTTAGTGGGTATAAAGTTTTTGAGTTTGGGGTTTGTGGGCTTGGGGTTTGTCATAATGTGTGTTTGAAGTTTTTGTTCTTTTGACAAATCATTTATTTTAACGAATACTATCTGAAAAAATAACTATTTACAACAGACTGAAAAAAATGGTTTACATTAATGATTGTTAATGATTATTAATTGTTTAAAAATTTTACAAATATCTTAATCAGAAACTATTATTCTTCAAATGCGTTAATTGTATTATTAATTTATTTCAGAGCAGCCAGACTTCAGAATTTTCACTCTCCGCGAAACGCTTTTCTTTGTTCATCACTCGTACATTGGCTGTAACACGCTTATTTATGAATTTTTCATCACGAATAAATTATCATAGCTTCTGGGAATATGTGGTAATTTAAAGTTAAAACATTGGCTACAAAATAAATAAGCCTGTCTTCATTAAAAAATCGAAAGAAATAGCTTTTTTGTCACCCGAAAAGGTAGAATACTATAGAACTCAAATTCACAAACCTCAAGCCACCAAGCTCAATTCCACAAACCCAAATACCTCACATCTTATAATTTCAATTTAGAAATTGGTATACTGTGGTATAGCTGGGTTTGTGGGTTTGGGATATGTACGTGGTTTAGGGTTTGCGGGACTGGGGTTTGTAGGTTCGTGGATATGGAGCTTGAGTATTTGGATTTTGTGGGTTTTGTGCTTGTTGGTTTGGGGTTCCTGGATTTTTTGATATGGAGCTTCTGGGTTTGGAGTTGTTTGTTTAGGATTCAGGGCTTGCTAGATTGTGGGCTTGAGGCTTCTTAATTTGGAATTGGTAGAATGGAGCTTATGTTCTAAGGGAGCAAAATGAAGTATTCGCAGCGAGTTCGAATTTTCGGCACGAGCGAAGCGAGGGCCCAAAATTCTACGAGCCTGCGAATGCTTTATTGCGCCCATGGTGCATATACTATTTTTTAACATGAATGGTGCAAAACTTGTGTTATTGGATGCCTGTAAAAAGGGAGCAAAGCACATAACCTCACATTAACGCAGTCTCTGCCTCTCATAATTTACTTTTTTATAGATCAGCTGATTTCCTCTCCCTATGATAAGGAGGGAGACAAAGACTGGTTTTCCTCCCGCTTATAGGCATCTAAAACGGGCGTTTTGCGTCCTGAGTGTTAAAAAAAGTATTATTACCATAGAAAGTATAGTTTGTTCAGTAACATGATTGATACTACATTCATAGATAATACTACTATCATGAAGTTACAATTGTGGGGTCAAAAATAATGAGTATTGGTTTCTGAATAAACAATACTTTCGATAGTGTGGCAGGCACGTTAAGAGAAGATAGGCAGATAGCTCACATTTTAAATAATAACGATTACTTTCAACTTATTTCACGTAGTTTTATGAAATTAATTAATGATATTCAAGATTAAAAATCTATTAGCATCACCTACAAGGACAAACAAAGAAGCACAAATGAAAAATTTGTATCTTAGTACAAAACTATATGATGACAGATTTAGAGAAAACGAATAAAGTTGGTTACCTCATAGAGTAGAATTAAAACAAAGTTTGGCTTAGTTTTCGCACTCTGGCTGTACCTTTAGTTTAAAATCGCAAAAGGTAAAAATCTATTTCGCGAACTTAACGTCACATTTTACGAATATAATATTTTTTTTCAATAAAAATTATGGTTTAATGAATAAATAAACTAGTTTGTACAATCATTAATTTCCTAATTATAATTTCTTTTTACAGAATTATCTTGTTCATTTAGAGGAAGTTTGAAAAATAGGATTCAGGATTTGCCCCCTGCACTTTCTGCAAATCGTTACAAAAGTTTTTATTTAAAACCTGAAGCGTTCACGTTAATGCCCGTAAGTCATTATGTACAGACACAGGAGGAGATGGGTATCGAGTATGTAATTAGAAATATCGAAAAAGGACAAAAATGACCAATTTTGTGTCCATTCGTTGTTGGAGATTCAAAAATTAAAATAGGAATAGAGGGCGAACATGCTAACCAGTATATTTCAATTTTCGAAATGGATCCTCTAGATAATCTGTTCTTTAAATCCTACAAGAAGGGACGCTCTCGTTTCGTCCAGATCAAACTAAACATTGAATCTTTACCCCTTATCCCGTTTACTACTGATTAAATTATATGGTCCCACAAAAACAATAGCTAATAAAACGAAATTCTTTCTAAAAGACATTAGGTTTGACAGCAAAACAATATATAAATTAATACCTACCAATTCCATCGCTCCAGGACTTTATGGAATCCCAAAATTCCACAGAAACAACATTTCACTCAGACCGATCCTCAGCACAACAAACTCACCAACTTACAAACTAGCACGCCTTATCCCTAAGGTACTTAATTCTTCTACAGAAAACTTTATCTTTTACGTCCAAAACTGTTTTGACTCTGTCAAAAATGTACAACAGATTCACATTTATTTCGAAGACATCATAGTGCGTGTCGACGGAGTATTTCTCCTTACGAAAGTACCAATCTATAATACACACACAAATACTCTTTCACAAAATTCTTTGCCATTTGGCTGATATTTTCATACTGAAACAAACTATATTAAGGCCAGAACTCAATCCTAAGCGCCGCTCTAATGACGTACATGTACATAAGTATGCACAAGTGTGAGGGTGAAAGATGCAAGATTGATTGACTGTGTCGTTGAGCGAGAACGTGATTGAGTGACTGAGCGATTGACTGACTCAGTCAGTCATGAAAAAAGTTAGTAAGTCAATAAGTGAGTGAATGAGTGAGCAAAACTTCATAAAAGTAAAACGGTCCTTACTGTGCAATGACATAAAAATTGTAAACTGCAGAGATTTTTATGGTGAGGGGAGCACGACTCTGGAACAGGGTACCCATATCGATCAGAAATTCACCGTTCAGCCTGCGCTTAAAATATTTTTTGTGAATATCTGTTTGGCATCAGTAATCATAAGTTTTGTAATCATAAGTTGGTAGTATCCACAATTTTAAGTTATTTAACCATCTAGATACCTATTAATATAAACCAATGTTGCCAACACACTTACATCAAAAGGTGACCATTATCTGGTTCATATCAACATAGAGATGGGAGTATCTATGATTTAGATCTTTAGTATCGCAATCTTCGTTTTTCAGTTTGCGAAGTTTAGGCCGTGGTCCGCCATTCAAAGATCAACTCAGCTTCTGCCTCTGAATGAAGTAGGCCATCTGCCTCTGGACAATGTTATGAGATTGGATCATAATCAGGTTGATCAAGAGGCTTTTGATTTCTGCAAACTTTTCTTTTATTAGGCTGCAAACTGCTGATGCTAGTTAAAGAATCCTCGGCTGGCACATTTAATGTTCTACTTTTTACCATTTGTCAAAAAAGTTCTGACTGCTTAGCTGGTTGGTTAGAGTAGTCTGACTGACTTTATTATGTCGATTATTTGCGGTTAAGAAATTTATGTCTAAATATGATAATCTCTAGAAAGTTTGTCTATGAGATTATTTTTTTAGCTTACCTCAAAAGCTATTTTTATTAACAGCGTTTTTAAATGTCTAAAATTTTTTAAGCATGAACGATTATTTATTTTTAATACAACAATAAAAAATAAAAAAATTCCAATGAATTGCGATCAAGATCAATTTTCAATTAAAAATGTCGATTTCCAAACTAAGATATGTGACAGTAATAAATCAGGTAAAAAAATTCTTGAATAAACAAAAAAAAAGGATTTTCAACAAAGTGTTTCGGTTTTCAGAAAAAGGAAGTAAATCTTAAAAACAAAAGAAATTGTTAGCAAAGTAATTGAACTTTTAATTATTTAGTGGGATTCTAAACCAAAAACCATACGTTTTAATTTAATTAGATAATTGTTTAAACAAAAAGATTAAGTTTCCACCAAATGGAGTAATTTTCTAGGAAAAGTCAGTGAATTTTTAACAATATAAATTACTTTTCCTCTGATTTCTTAAATTTTCAACGAAATAGTTTAATTTTGAACTAAAATGATGTATTTTTATATAAAAATTAGAAGAAAAGAAAACAATTTTAAATATCAACTAGAAATCATTAATTTTTATTGTAACATTTAATCAAGTATTGTAGCAAACAAGAAAAAAATATCCAATAATAAGCCACTGAATAGGGAGCGAAATACATTTTTAAAGATCCTAGAGGAGATGGTAATTGTTTAAGTGGTAGTGGATGACGAGTAGGATCATTAGACAATGGAAGAAATTGAACAGTTTGAGTATCAGGAGTATCTAAATTTTGAGAAAGCTATGTAAACGAAGAGATGAAAATAGTGATAAGAGGGATAAAATAATTAATAAAGTTCGAAAGCGAAAAGAAAAGTTAGTGTAAGCGAAAAAGGTCAGGAAAATGGGATGAGAAATATAGACAAATGAAGAAGGAAGTCAGGAGGGAATTAAGGAACTGGACAAAAGGTCCAAGTAGCGGAGACAAATATTTGAGAATAAAGAAGGAGTATAATGAGTTCCGTAATAAAAAATAGGAGGCAAATAAAAGGTTTAACGAAGAGGCGGAAAAGGATAGAACGAGAGAAGATGTCTGGAATGTAGTAGATAGAAATAGAAGAAGGAAAAGAATAAATCAGGGTATTGCGATGGTAAAATGGAAAAAATATTTTATGGATTTACTTATAGGAGTAGAGATAAAAGAAATTGAGAAAAATACGGTAGGAAAACAGACAAGGAGGACGAGATTAGAAGGGATGCAAGAGTCAAGATATTATGTATGCTGAAAGATGAAAAGGCACCTTGTATAGATGAGATTTCAAATGAAGTTTGCAAATACGGGCAGACAGAACTAAATGAATGGGCACGGATAATGTGCAATAGAGTATGGAAATGGAAAGCGGCGGCCAGACTTGTGGAAGGTAGGAGTAGTGGTACCCATAGTAAAGAAAGGCAAAAAGCAAGAGGTTAAATATTATAGGGTAGTGACACTTATTTCAACATTGCATATATTATATGTGACTGTTTCATCGGAGAAGTTCAAGAAATAATTTCAGGAAAAAAGATAGAGCCACCGAATCAGATAGGGTTTAGAAAAGGAATAGGGATGATGGACAACATATATATTCTGAACTGTTTAGTAAATAAGAGAATTAAAAGACTCATTAGAGCAAGGCGAGATAAAAATAGTTATGGTGAAACAGAGGATAACAGAGGGATTAATAAAGAGAGTATCGCAAACTTTTAGAGAGATGAAAGGTGAGGTGAACGTAGCAGAGCAAGTAGAAGATAGTTTCTGGTTGGTTAAAAGAGTGAGACAAGGATTTCCTCTGAGTATAATTTTATTTAATCTATAAATTTCATATTTGAATAAAAAAAGAATAAAAAAGGATGGGGAATAAAGTTGTGAGAAGTAAAAAAGTTTAAATATTTGGGACATATCTTGCAAACAAATTGAAATCATAGAGTTCATATAAGAAAAATGATAAACATAGTAGCAGAGGTAATCAGACAGATATGGGGAGTAGAAAAAAAAGGTTAACAAAAATTGAAGAAGCAAGATGTGGTCATTTGATACGCTATTATAGCCCGTATTAGGTTGTCAAGCAAAGATATGAAAATGGAAAGAGGGAAAAGAGATTGAGAGTATACACGGAAAGTATAAAGGTGGACACTAGAGGTAGACTGGAGGACGCCTGGATATTTAGTGAGGGAAGAAGCGCAAATGAATAAATTAAGTACTAGAGCGGACAAGAGAGCATCGAAATTTAAGGCGAAGCTAATGGAGGAAAAGGTATGGGAGCTATCAAGAAACTGTTTAATGAAGGAGGTGGTATGCAGAAGGGTGGGTATTATTTAATACTAAAGATACAGAACACGGGACTGGAGTGAACTATAAAGAAGTAGAAAAAATGGAGAGGGAACGACCATTAATAACAAGATGGGGGTGATTGAGGAATCAGAATGTTTTAAATGGTCTAAGATGATGAAAAAAGAAGGAGTACCAAAGTGTTTTAAAAAGTATGGGGAGAGGAAATGGGGACCAGAGTAGCCAGATTTAGACTGTAAAAAGAGGTAAGAAAAGAAGTTTTTTGGAAAAAGAAAGAGAATAGAAGATGCAGAATCTGTGAAGGACAAGTAGATATAAGAGAAGTAAAAGAAAACATAAGTAGATTAAGATGTTCTCGTGTTCTTGATCACTCCCCCCCCCCCTCTCTCTGTCTCTCTCTTACTTACACTCTCGCTTTCGATCGCCTGTTCACTATTTCGTAAACGCGTCCCAAATATATCGTTATTCATATAATAACCAGACCCTGTGGATAAACAAACAAAAATTTCGTTGATTCGTTTTCTGCTTGTTGGCAGTTAAACAAAAACATTGTCGCTGGGTTCACTTCCAATATTTATTAATGGTGGATTGTTTATTTCAAGCTAGCCTGGCTCAAATTACTAATGTAATTTTGTCCCTCTAAATTGTAAATCTAAAAATTATAGTAGGTGGTTCTTAAGTACCTTGTGGAAGTGATATCGTAATAAAGTTCAAATAATTAAAAAGAAATTAATCATGTCATAAAGCCCAGTATAAGAAATGTGAAGACTAATAAATTGTTGGAATTTATCAATGTTATTAATAACTGTTGGAATTCTTTGGTTGCGTTACCGTTCATGAAAAGAAATGAGGGCTTTAACAAACATTATATGCTTGATGGTAATCCTAATCCTTAATACTGCGGGTAAGTTTAATAATAATTATAATTTGAATGGCCTTTTTAATTACACAATATTCCTTTCTTGCTCTAAACCACTGAAAATAAAATAACTCTTTTTCTGTAAATAGCACTGTTGTTAAAATATATATATTTGTGAAACTCTAATAATTACTATAGAAATTCTATAATAATTTAGTTAAGAAAACGAAAGACTCTTATGTCTTTCAGTCGAAATATTGACTAATTCTTTAGTGTAAGACATTTCATTTCTTATAAAGGTATTAACCACCGACAAGACTATTTGCAAATGTCTTTTTTTGGGGCAAATTTTGTTGAGGCCATGTCTGAATTTTCCCAAATTCGTTTAGCCATATAAAATATCTTTTATGATCGGACAGAAACTGGAAGCGGCGCATAGGTTAACCGAGATTTAAGAAACGTACACCTGAGTATATGTGTTGTATAATCATAATGTGAAA
The DNA here is from genome assembly GCF_010883055.1 of Belonocnema kinseyi. Classification (NCBI taxonomy): domain Eukaryota; kingdom Metazoa; phylum Arthropoda; class Insecta; order Hymenoptera; family Cynipidae; genus Belonocnema; species Belonocnema kinseyi. Next base: position 119,283,603 of record NC_046659.1, on the reverse strand, counting down.
CTTTTAAATTGACTAAGTAATCTCTATCGACGTGACGTGTTTTCAAGGTTAAGCCTCGACGAAGATAACGCTGTATCATCAAAAATCTATGTTTATGACATCATTATTAAAACTGTAAGAATATATTTATATACAAGAAAGAAGATAGTTTTTCAGAGTCATACATTTTATCAGTATAGTTTCAAAATATATTTCATATTAGGCGAAAATTTTGATTGAAATTTCTCTATACAGAAAAGTAGATCTGCCTATTTTTTAACATGCTTAACATTTTAAAAATCATATAATTTAAAAAAAAAACTTTATTAGAATTAAAAGTACCATTAGGAAAATTTGTAAGTCTTTTTGCAGTACATTAGGAAAATTTTGCAAAAATTCCAAAAACGCGTAGACATTGTGTTTCTTTAAATTTTTTAATTGATCTATATTTGTTTGTTGAAATTCATTTTAAGAACCTTGAAAGTGTTCAAAGGCTGACTTAATTAGATAAATCTTTAAAAAAATAGCCGACACAATTGTATGATTTTTGAACTTTGTGAGTGCCGAAACGCAAAGATCCATTTAAGCCTAGAAGTAAAAAATTTGAATGATTACATTACACTGTCATGAATAACAATGTAAATAATCAGAAATGCCAAGAGAAAACACGTAAATATTTTTCATTCGACCACCACGAGACTTATTTGTTTTAAATCTAGAAGTTCTTGCACTTAATTTCTCTGCGCAAAATTCTTTTTTCATTTGATGTGAAAGTACATGTTTTATATTAAAAAATAAAGCATAGGACACTTTTTGAAATATCTCTTATTTAAATTTAAGAACAATTCCACTTGTACATGTTTCAAATCATTGTTGAGTTACTGTATTTTGAAGGAATTAGATCAATAAAAAATTTTGCTCTTTACGGAGGATTTTGCATAGCAGATAATAGGTTTTGGTCACTAAGGCAATGAAATCGTTTGTGAAGCCGTCAGTTCTTTATTGTTAATTACTTGTTGATTGTTTTCAAACGTTTTAAATATTTAATTATATTATATTTAATTTAAGTTTTTGTGTGACATTCAATTTTTTTTATATTATCAAGGTTATTCAGGTGTTTTTGCACTTGTCCTTTCTTCATTGTTTATTACTCTTAAATACTTTACAAACTTTTTAAATATTTAAAGAAAAATAATTATTGAGCCTGTTTTAAATTTTTAAAAATTTAATTTTAAATTCTTTCTACATAGGCAATTTTTATATTAGAGTCTCTACAAAGTTTTGAATTTGCCACAAAACTACTTATTAACCAACATAAACACAGGTCAAAAACTGTTGTATAATAGATTATTGATGCTTACGGTGCGACTTATATTCGCGCTGTCTCAAAATGCTTGGCCGAGATTTTGGAATAACAATCCAAGTGGCTCAATAGCCAAGTTGGTTAGAGCGCGCGGTAGAATACATGGGCTTCGGAAATTTAGGAAGTGTTCTAATCCTCAAAGAGTGCGATTTTTTTTAATCTTTAGGCATGAGGTTATATCTTGTAAGCGACCATGTGTGTGAATTTCTTGAATACGGAAGGTTCTGAATTTTAATTTAATTTCTACCATATCAGAAACAATAATAAAATGTCACTGGATTTGTCATCAACTACTTTTCTTCCTGCAGTATTTTTCCAATGAGATATATGTATACATTCTACTTCAAATAACAGAAAATGCTTCGAAACAAATCTCTTCTAATTTTAAATTATGGGAAGTTTTACATTTCTAAGATTAGTGTCCCTATTTCCAGTTTATAAGCACAAAAGATAAAGATCGATTTGGCGAACTTGACGTCACGTTTTAGGAATGTAGTATTTTTTCAAAATACAGATTATGGCTTGGCTAACTAAACAATTAGTTACAATCGTAAGTAACCTCCTGATGATAGTTTCTTTTTACAGAATCAATTCGGTTCGTTGGAAGAAGATCCCGAAGCAGGATTCAGGATTTCCCCCTTGTACTTTCTGCTAATCGTTACAGAAGTTTTTATTCTGAACCTGAAACCATCACGCTCCTTCCAGGCACCTATTATGTCGAGACACATAATGAGATGGGTATCGAGTACGTTATTGGATATATCGAAAAAGGACGAAAAGGAGCAATTTTGTGTCCATTCGTTGTTGGAGACACGAAAATTAAAATATGCATAGAGGGCGGCCATGCCAACCAGTATGTTCCAATTTCCAAAACGGATCCTCTAAATAATTTTTTTTTCAAATCCTGTAAAAAGGGGTACGCTCGTTCCATCGAGATCAAACTAAGCATTGAATCTTTACCCCTAATCCCATTCAACACTAGTTGAACTATATGGTTTATCCATAAAGTTTAAATTTACTATAGTAAATCTGTCATGAAAAAATTGGTTTGGGCGAAAAATTGACAGAAGCCATTTTTTTCATAAGTCGTTAGAGGGACAAGTGAATAACTTGAATCCAAGTTTTCGAGATCATTTCGCTTGTGGGTTTGGAAAAAACTAAAAAAAGTTTTTGGATTTGATTTTCCGTGAGAACTCCAGATTGTAGAGAACTTTTGCACCCTCTATTTCACTCACTTGGGGTTCAAGCGCGACGATTGCATAAGATATTTTGAGTTTTATGAAAATGCATAAGGGTTTCGGTGTCTTCTAAGATCTTTTATTTTAAACAATAAAAATGTTTTTAATATAAAACGAGAGAAGGCAGAAGAAATTGACTTAAAATGTTACTCCGTATACACATTGTATTCCATAAGGTGTTTATCCATCAACACACAACATCGTACATGAATTCCAAATTCTACTTCCAAAGCAAATAAAATTTTTGTGAGGATTAATTTGTTTGATGTTCCAGGATACGTGAATGTAAAAAAAATAATTGTATTCTCTTGCATGTGACAGAGTTTTTTCTCATTTTATAAAAACTTTAGAAATGCATTGATTATCTGCGTTTATCAAACTATAAATAGTTCGAAATTATTTCGTAAAAACTGAAACGTGGCAGCATATTATTGTGTAGGTGAAATAATTTAAAATACTTTTCTATAAATTAATACTATAAAGACACTCCCCAAAATTGTAATTATTTAAAAAATATATACTATAAAGACAAAATCTAATTATTTTTAAACATTAGGTTTTATCCTCCTAATCTATAGTTTCGCTTTTCATCCGATATGCTGCAGTTCAAAATATTAAAAATTATAGTAAAGGAATGTTTTAAATTATTGAATTTCTTAAATTGAAGGACGAAGAGGCAAAAAGTTCGAATCTGTCATTCATGAGAAAATTTTATTTCGAGAGAAAACGATTTTCAAAAGTTAGCGCTTTGACGGTTTTGCACCGTGGTTTTCGTGCGGCATCTAATATTTATCCAAAAAGCAATTGAATTATACGTTTATTTTTGTGTCATTTTCATTTTCTAGAAGCAAGCTTTAATTATAGGTTAAATCGAATAATTTTACGAAAATGATATTTATATATAATTATTCATAGTAAAAAATATTTGCCTGTACATATTAGGTTAAATTTTTTTTTGCTAGCTTATTATGAAATAAAAAAAAAAATTCTGCGTTAAAATATTAATACAGACTAATTATCTGCCAGTACTAAGGTTGATTGAGATAGAGATTTTCTTATTTCATAGAGTTAATAAAGAAATTAATTTTTAACATAATGGTATTTTAAAACATACTACTATTATCTTGTGGAAAATATGTTTGTTCACAAAAATCGAAAAATCATTATAAAAGTGGCACAAGGTACCCCGTCCGCAACTGGATCCAAAAACTTGTTTTTTTTCGAAACCCTTGAGAGGGGGGAGGGGCGATCCTATAAACCTGGGTTCTTGATATTTACATGCACCACTAACGGTTTATGAAATTAAATAGCATCGGTAATGTTTCTCACGAAAATGACAGACTTACTGTACTCATTTTTTTTTATTAAAAAAAAAAAAAATTTGTATAGTCATCATATATCTTTTGTCTTGTATTTTCATCCGTTTAATTTTGGCACCTGTGACTATACTCATGTAGTGTAATGTTCAGGAAAATATACTTGATTGCAGAAAATTAGTCTTTCCATTTAATATACGAATGTAATTTACATTGATTTTAAGACTAATTTTTCTCAAGTCAGATGGAGAGAAACATACTTTTACAAATTCTGTCTGAAACATAAAAATGTATAGTGAGATATAAAAATACTTTCAGAAAATCGCAAGAATATTCTTATACGAATGAAAATTTAATATTAGTTAATTATGTAATTCCCTTTTTATGGTGTACCAAAAAGCACTTCTTAATTAAAAAAAAATATGTTTCAGTGAATTTTGAATATTTTTATTAATTAATTTTAAGTATTGACAGAAAATATCAACTTACGATAAATGTATACCTTGCGGAGAAAAATATCTGTTCAGTCCTCGTAGCAATTATCTATACTGAAAAAAGTTTTTGGTTCGCCGAACAAAAGTTTGGTTGTACCAACTAATTTTTTGGATGCTGTAGAAGCAAAAAAATTCTTTTGTTTAGCAGACTAATTTATTCTGATTGAAATAAAATTTGATAGACGTAACAAAATAGTTTTGTTAAAGCAAAACCTTTTTTTCAAGCAACAATCATTTTATTGTGGAAAAAAATTTATTTGGTAAATGAAATATAAAATATTTTCTGTATGAGAAAAAAACTAGTAGGGCAAAGTGTCTTGATTCAATCCAATGTGTTTTATTTTTTAAAAATCGTTAAATTGAGCACGATTAATTTTCGGAATACTCAGAAATTAGATGAAAGAATAATTAATTTAAAATTTTATCTTAAATCCTTTAAGATACTTTAACTACTTTCTTCAATATTTTCAAGCATGTATTTAGGATTTGAGAAATCTTCATTGTTTCTTACACAGTTTTGAATTTCCGGACCACCTCGACTTATACGTTGAAAAAATTTGAAAATGCGCCATTTTTCCTAATTTGACCTGAAGAGCTTGATACGTTATACATTTTATGATAATCTACCAATAACAGTTTACACAATTCATAAAATAGTGAAAAATGAAAAAATGCAAATGAATTTCCTGCATCTCGGAAAATTCTGAAAGTACCTCTTATACACTTTTGAATTTCCACCCGTCACTTGTGTTTAATTTTATGCATTATTATATTTAATAATATTATTAATAATTTCCGATCTAGTAGTAACATGTGGTTAATTAAAAACCAACCTATTAATTTGTCCTAATTCCTCATGTATAGTGATAAGTTTACCATATTACTTTTACTATTTGCTACAGATATTATTACTAACAAACACCTATAATTTTTAAAAACAAGTGCAATTATTGATTTTTAATGTAACAATTAAAAATTTTTATCTAAGAATGCATATTTTCTTAGTTTTGAAGTTCTGGCCTAATGAAACTATTTTTCGTTACTGTAATCAGTAGAAATATAAATAAATAACTATAAATGCATCTCTCGAAAGAGTCCGTTATGTATGATGGATTTAAAGAACTTTTTAGCAAATGAAAAGGATTTACTACGAATATACCTTAAGAGATTTTTGAAATGAGATATATTTTATCTGAATTTTTTATTTAAAAAATATTGAACCTAATTATGTATGAAAGTACATAAGTATTACGTAGCGTTCAGGGAGGGGATGTAGCTTTACCATAGTGTCAGTACGACGACTAACTCAAAGTTACACATACAATACTATAAAATACGTGTGACATAGGGGGCGGACACATGGTAAAAAAAATCGTTTCGTAATATTTGAGTGGGACTTAAAAGATTAAATTATAAACCTGTGGGATAGATAAAATTTGAGAAGAATTTTCGAAAAGATTATACGGCTATTTGACATGTGAAAGTTAGTAGAAGTAAGATAGTAACTATTAAATTTGAAAATATCAAATAATTTTTCAATTAGTAATTCAAAATTTAGTATTTTTTAATTTTTGTTTGACAAGCCAGTATCTTTGACAGAAGCTGTAAAGCTTATTATTTATATTACACCTGTTTTTGGGTATCTGTTTTTTTCATCAAATGTATTCTCTGATAGGCATATTTTGGTTTTTATAATAACGTAAATTCCTACGTTACATTTGAAACATTGCACGACAATATTATAAGACATCATATGTATGAAGAGAATAAAATTTTATTTATAATTTAAATAAAAAACAGCATTTCTTTAAAATTCCTAGAAAAAATGAAACAGAGTTCCTTGTTTATAACGTCACTATGACATAAAAAAAATCGCCAGCTAATCATTTGCTTCAAAAAACCCGGTAAATTTATGACAGCCTAAAAATTAGAGAGAAACAAACATATGTAAGGGGTAAACAATGAAATATAAAAAGCCAAAAATAATTCTTAATGTAAGGTTTAAAGGCTTAAAAAAACAAACTTAAAAAAACACGTGGCTGTTTGGGGATTTAAAAATACATTTTTCAGAGAATTTTTAACAATATTTTAAAACATTACATAAGATTTCCAAAATGGTTAAAAATAAATTTTGCAAATTTTAAGAAAATTTCACAAGTAATTCAAGTCAGTTTAAAAGACCTTTAGGAATTTTAAAGTTTTTAATCGATAACAAATAGTTACACACTGAAAGAAAAATGGATTTGCAAAACAAATCCATTTTTTTTTTTTAGTTTTGTCGAGGTTCTTTTTTTATATCTTTGAAATCTGCTAAAATCTTTTCAAATTTTCTGAAAAAACTCAGGAAAATTATATTTATGCAATAACCTTAAAAGAAAAAACAGAGATAATTCAAAAATAAATAGCAATTTCAATTTTTTATTTGTATTATGAGTATTTTTTTGTGAAGTGTTTATCCTCTCTTTTTAAATTCATCTTTCAGGTTAAGAGTTGAATTGCTTTCTTGAAAATTCACTTGTTAGATTAAAAATTCAAGATTTAAATTTAAAATTAATCTTTTTGGTTGAAAATATAACTCAACTATTTATCTTGAAATTTTGTATTTTTTGGCAGAAATCTAACTTTTCAGTTAAAAAAGTTGGAAAGTGTGATAAGTCGGTGTTCAATAAACGATTGAACAGGTTTGGTCTTGTAGCTTTAGCAGGTTGTGGACTGAAAGTTGTATTTTTCACTAATTTTTGTAATTGCTTCAAAAATATAATTTACAAAAACAATTCACTTTCTTTCATAAATCTGTTCTTAATATCCTTAAAAACGCTTTTTATAAATCTCAAGGTAAAAATAATATCTAAGGCTCGCGACGAGTCTACAAATATTAAAATTTTTTACAACTTTCGATGTGTCTCAAATTTTTCATAACTTTGTTGTTTTCTTTAACAAAAGCAAAGAAGTAAAAAAAAATCGTTCTACGTGTTAAACTCAAGGAGATACAAAAATTGCACACAACGTTCTAAAATTCATTTAATTTATAATGAAAGAATATGCATTTATTTGATATTTTTGGCCTACTCTAGCCTAAACTCATGAAACTCAAATAGTTTCATTATATTTTTAATTTCTTTTCTGTGTGTCTGAAACAAAAACTTTTGGTTTTCGTTGCGTTAGAGTTTTAAGAAAAATCAAACATTTTTCCATAAGGGAGATTAAATAGACGTATCGCCAAGTTTCAGTATTAGAAAAATGTAGCAATTGTTTTTTATATTCAAAAGATGCGCCGATTGGTGTCTGTCATCCAGTATCGAAAAAAGACGTAAGTCTAAGTTTCAGTAATAAATAGACTTATCAACATTTGATCATGTAGAAACGAGATAATATTTTTAAACAATTTTATCTGCAGATAAATAAGCATTAATAGTTAATAACTAACAATCAAAATATTGTTTGTTATCTATCGAACACTACTCATCTGGTGTACATGAAATAGAAAATTAGAAGATTGCCAGAAAATAATATTAGTAATAATATACAATGAATGTTTTGTTTGGAGATTACGGCAAACTGAATTTCTAAAAAATATGATAAAAGAATATCGAATTTTTTAAGTATTATATTAACACGTAACCCAATTTTTTTTCTTATAACTGTATTTTTTATAAAATTGATTAATGATAAAGAAGGTTAAAAGATTCAGTAAGGAAGCAAGGCGTTAACGACTTCAGGCTGTTCGGAATTAAAAAGATTTGGATAATTTTAAAGAAGCTTGCATTGCTTTATTTCGTTTGTGAAAAAATTATATATCTAGAGCCATTTACTAGCAAAATTAAATCAGATTCTTTTTGTGTCTATGCATTCTCTCTAATAATAAACGACATGCTATGTGAATGATTGGATAGCTTCTTTGTTATCAGAAGCTTACATTTTTCTAATTTTTCTCTGAATTGTACATAAGATAATTACCATTTGGCAGTATTTAGCAGATAAAATATGGGATAAGAATGATGATGATACGCAAATAGGTGATTAGGAAAAATTAGACAGCGATTAGGATATAAACGTCGAAATATTTTAAGTGCATTTACTAGTTTCGCTCTTATCAACAGTCTTCCAGTGGTTTAACATTTATTTAAAGAAAATAAAGGGTTGTAATTGCTATTTTGTGTTTAACCCTTGTAGTATTTTCTAATCTTATTGGTATGAATAATAATATTTTTGAACCAAAACGAATCGTGGTGCATTATTTGAGGGCCAGTTAGTTGAGCCAAATTTGCCTAGTCGGTGTTTAATTAGAAAATAGTATTTTCTGTAAGATTTTTTTGCACATGATTTTGAAAATCCAATGAATTTTGAGACTGATTTTCCTTCTTTTTTTTTACTAAATTATTGTTAAAAGAATTCGAAGATAAGCCCGGACATTTAATTTGTGGCGCCATTCAGCTCGAAATCTCGAAAGTTCCGTATATAAATTAGGGATTAGGATGATATAGATGCCGGAGTCTCACAGTTGCTTTATCTCGAGAATAAGTTATAATTTTTTCAGAGCGGTGGTCATCGAGCATAAATCAAATATAATATTCAAAAAATAAATCCCTAGAGCAACGCGAGTATTAAAATTAAAAGAAGGCTTTCTTTAAATAAAACGAGAATGCTAGAGGCAAAATAGCGCAGCATTTCATGTCTGCGTTTTTATCAATTTTGAAATACACTGCAAACGAGCTTCATAGAAAAAAATAATACATTAAGTTTTCGGCCATCGTAAAACTAAAATCGTAGACATTTACGAGATCTACGAGGTCTGCGAGACCATGCCGTGAGTAAGGGTGATTTCAATTAAATAATGCATGTTTCTCAAAAAAGAAGCATTCACTTCGTTTATTGATATTCGTATATATGAAGAATCAATTCTTTTTGTGTTTTGAGAAGGTACCAGAGGATCCGCTGAACGAGCGTGCTGGTGACTGTGGAGCGGATGAAACTGCGATATCTCTTTCTCTTTTTGGTCTGAATGCGCCGAAAGGATGAATTTCACGTTGTCCTCGAATTTCGGCAGGTACAGGACCATATACGCCAAGTAGACGCAGAAATTCCTTACTCACTCGATGACGTTTATTGGTAGTTTCGGCATATATAATCTTGTGGTGACTTATATCACGTATTGGAAGAATCGTACCATTTCTATCATACCCAATGATAAAAGGACCCCTTGCTAATAAAACTTTATCGGGTGTACATTCTTCGTAGGTTCCATCAATATTTAGCATCGTAAAATATATTTCTGGGCTACGCTGATGCAGCGGTGGACATTTGAGCTTCCTGAGTGGAGGAATGTCTAGATCATTATTAACTCCTGGTACACTGAGACCTCCGTCGACTTTAAGACCCTTTCCTTTTTTTCTAGAAGTTTCCGACTGCGAACTTAATTCTGAAAAAAGGCAGAAATGAGTCAGCAAGCAGTGCCGATCACCTTAGAGCTCGAACTGCTGAAAATAATGTTGATATAAACAGGAAGACGGATCGGCGGGAAGCGTACACCATTCATTTGAAGAATGGACTCAATCATGACTTAATGGAAGTTTTCTAATTGTTGTTGAAAAATCAAGCTGGGTACCTCTAGCGAACAGGATTGGAAAGCGAAGCGCCTCCCCAATACCTGCAGATGATAGCAATTACAGTACGATGAGAAACACTAACATTCAGATTCCTTTAAAGCAACAAAATCTTTCTAAAAATAAATGCTTTGGCAGATTTAAATCAAGGGTTAAATTCAATGAGGGTTTAGAATACGAAAGACCCTCTCATTAAATGCATAAGAAAGTTGGGTAGGCAAGACAGAATGTGTCCTCTGTTTACTGTGTAGTGTGTGATTGAATTTATAACATCTGGTCCGTTTTACAAAAAGTATCTGAATGTTCGGCCACGAACGAAGGTAATACCATGCCACTGAACACATCAAAGCTACTGACAATTGAGCAGAAAATTTTTCACAAAATACGGGTTTAATGTAATTCGAAGAGGAGAATACAGAAGAAGGGGAGTGTCAGGGAGAATCAGCAATTTCTCTCTGACTTAACAGGACCAAAAAGATTCAAACATTATTATTATTTTGAAATATTTAATGGTATTATTAAAATATATGCAGCAATCGAAGATTATTTAAGAAGTACTTGAATATATATTTACCGAACAAATTAAAGATGAACGCTAAACAGAAGATCCACAAACAATTGTCATTAGTGACCCTCATGCTTTTCAATTTAACAGGGAATGTGACTGAAACATAATTTCTTCTTCAAAATGTTTCAGTATATATAGTCGCTCTTACAATCATACCCATAAATTAGCTGACAAATATAAAAATTTATTAACGGGCGAAAATGTATGTTCTGTATGTATTCAGAGATCGCTAAAGTATTTTATGATTTTTTCTGACAATTAACCCCCCGCCCCCCCTACATAGAACTTTACGCGTATCAAACGAAAACCACCAACTTCTTTTTATTGGCTAAAGATCCTTTAAATTTATAATGTTCGACCTAATAATATCACAATTAAAAAAAAATCGCTCATTACAAATATATCATTCCTAATTCCGCTCAAGTATTACAAAACGCTTTTTCTAAAAATATGTATCACACCCATTACAGTCTTTCATAATTAAAAAATGATAATAATCCTAAGAAATTATTATCTATGTTGACTGCAACATATTTGGATAGAGATGGCTATATGCTACAAAAATGAAATTTGAGGTTTTAAATTGGATTGAAAATCTTCCCCTTAAAACAAAAAGTATGAATATCGCAAACTGTGAAATAATTCGATTTATTTAAAAGTATGCACTTCCGCGATTGTTTATAAGGAATATGATAAAAGATTATATATCAACGCATTTTTCACATCATCATTGGCTGCAATGCCACCTAATTTAAAAACTTTAGAATATTAATTATTCGAAAGTTAAAGATTTTATTTACAGAATATTCTTCCATTAAGTAATATACATATAAAATGATAAAAACAGGTAAAAATACATAAAGACGAATAAAAGTGATAAGTTACATAAATACTAACACAAAAATGCCTGGTTTACCCGTACTCAAAAAATATGATATGGTTACGCTTTCTACAGCAACGGCATGTAATTAAGAAACAATTACTTATTCTCTTCATTAATTTCAAATAAGTTATATGATTACAATTTTTTATTTTTTAACAATATTAATACCATATATTTTTGTCTTGTATATGTACAAAGTTATATATGTGTTCTTTATTATCTAAATCTTTTCTTTTATAAAGAAGGCATTTGCATATTCAAACAAATTTATTTTACAATGAACGACCCCTTGGTCAGATGGCTCAGATGGTCGGTTATATGTAAAGTTTTGAAATACCATATTTTTTCAAGATTTCATCGCTGTATAGAGATTTTTCTAAACTTACAGTGATAATTGTATACATATACAGTTCATAATTAAATTTTTGAAAAGCTTTAAAGAATCTTCCGTTTCTCTATTTTTTCTGTAGTCTTTAAAGGTTAGATTACAAATCAAGATAGATACATTAATTAAAGAAAGGGCGTTACAAAAGCAGGGGGTTAACGGCTCCTATGTAAAATCATCTCTTTTTGTCGAATGTAAGCAAAGAATTATAAATAAATGTTTTTTTAAATAGATAGCTTAATATAACTTATTAGGTCGTTTGCCGTTTTTAAACGTTGAATTTTATCAGAGAATGATCAACATGTTTGGACTTGATATCAAGGTTTTCTCAAGGCATTGCAGACTCCTATGGTGAAAAACTGCGGAACATTTTTATTATGTGTATTGCTTGATCATATTGTTCCTTACGTTTTATTTTTCAACAGGTGTTTTAAAAGTACACAATTAAAACCAAAGTTTTATTAGCTATTTGTGTATTTTTAAAATACATCTGTTCGGCTATCTGATTGTAGACTCAGGCTAACTGTTAAACAATTTGACAAATCCAATCTGTCTGTGATACAATTTTTAAGGTTCATGAAATTAAGATCATTATCTTTAACCAGAATAATTAAAATAGAATTAAAAAATGTTAATCACTAAGAGTATTTCAGAACCTCAAAACAAATTTAAAAGAAAATTTTAGACATTTTGGTCAACGATTCTGATAGATTATCAAAACACTTATAAATTGCCCTTGCAAAATTCTTAAATTAGATAAAAATAATTAAATAATCTTTAAACCAGCAGGTGCTTTGAGAATGTCTTCAAAGATAAATTAAGATGTAAAATTAGCTTTGATTAATGTTTCATGTTTATTCGGGGCTTAAATCGCAGTCTTTAGCTTAGGTTTCTATATTTATGATATTCTGAATAAAAACCATATGCACGTATATAATATAATGTACGAAAAAAGGGTGAACAAACATATCAAGGTCTACATTTTATATATGAAATGTATGA
>NC_046659.1:119265302-119270672 GCF_010883055.1 Belonocnema kinseyi | reverse complement strand
TATATATGTATGAATATTGTATTTGGGATAGGGAAGTTAATCATTTAAAACACATTTGCGTTCCAAATTTTTTGACAGGCATATCCCTAATCTCAATTCTTTATTCTTAACCTCTTTACCTAAATTCTGTAGGTAAATACACAAGTTTTGGGATATTGGGGGAAGGGAATAACAATTATCAGAAGTTGCGTTTCGTAACATTAATTCGTCCCTGAAAGAGTAATTTATAAACTTTGAAGAAGGATCAGGTTTGTGCGAAGTTTCGAAAGTTTAGACTGCTTCTTACTGCGTGGAAGACCATTCAAACAAAAATAAAAACGTAACTGGCCTATTATGATTTAGCACATTATATTGGCAATAATCGTTGTCCCCCTAAAATGTACTATTGCATCTATTCATAGGGGAAAGAGCTTTATGAAATTCAAATATTTCGGAAAATTAAGTTTTTCCTCATTGTAAAATCTTACTGATATTTGCAGTCAGAAAACCAAACTAAGTTTAAGATATGAAAAATAAGGGATTCGCAGAATTGTCAATAATAATAATAATAATAAATAGAATAGTTTATTTAACAATATTCTGAGGAATTTCATATGATCATAGATAGTTTCAAGGAATTCATAAATTTCTAAAGAATTTCTAAATTATAACATATTTCGAGAAAATGTATCAGTATTCACAAAATTTTAAGGAATGTCGATGATCTTTAAAATATTTAAGAAATTTACATGATTTCAAAAAAAATCCAACGTTGTTCATTAAAAAATGTCAGTGAACTATGTGCGTTTCAAGGGCTCCAAAATTTTTAATGTGTTTTATCATATTTCAAGGGGTTAAGGTAGATCCTAGAGAACTTCAGTGAATAACTAATTCAAATGGAATTTCAAACAATTTCTAGGTACTTTGAAGATTGCTAAAGATCTCAGGGATTTCAGAGATTTGAACGGAAAAGACCATATTTAATATAGTATGATATAGTAACTTTCCCTAAATAGTTAAAACAGTTTGCAACTAACTCCTCTTAATCATGGGTTTATTATTAATAATATTATACGACATCACACCATGAAAAAATTGTATAATGTATATGTATTATAATAAAAAAAATGTTTCGTTGAGGACAAACATAGCTGAACTTGATTTTTTACCTAAGTCCAACATACCGCTGATCGCGTAGAACAGATTTCAACATTATGTATTATTGTTATCCCTTTTTCATTTAAAAAAAAATATCGTAAATCTAAAGAAAATCGAGCGGCTGATATGCTGTCACAATTGCGCCAGAAAAAGAAAGTCATGAGTAAAATTAGGATTTAAAACAAAATATTAATATAAAATGTATGTTAATGAGTATGTGTTATTAACGCTCAAGAGGTAACTCAACAAAGCCCAAGGATAAGAAAGTGTATAGCTATGAGACCAATTCGATAATTTTGGCTACCCTGGACAGTAAAAATTATTGAGGCATTGGAAACTTCTGGCATGAAACGGAGTTTGTGTGAAAGGTGTGAGTAAAGTGTGAGGGTGGAAGTGAAGGAGGTGAATAGGGGGGTGAGGAACAAATCGGGGAGTTAAAAATTAACTTTCATGGTAGTTGTGGGGTGGGATTTGGCTAAATAGCGAAAGTGAGATTAGGTTGGCAAGGTAGCGGTGTAGTTTTTTGGTCAGGAGTTTGGGTCCAGATGGTAGACAATGATGGTTCTCGTAGTGCTAATGGATATTAGGGTGAGGAAAGGGTGTCTGAAGGGACTGTAAAGGGGTGAAATAGTGCTAAAGAAGAAATATTTTGAGGCGGTAAGCGACACGGCCAGCTGTGTGTGATCCGGTGTCGAGTGACACGTTAGGGAGAGGAAAGAATCAAAGGGTAGGAAGCGACAAGGTAAGGGAGAGAGCGTCTAGTGCAAGTGAGGGAAAATATGTCTTGAAGAGGAAAAGTGACAGCAAACAAACTCCGGAGAAAAGCGTGCTCGAGAGTCTCTTTGAAAAAACCGTACGAACACTTCGGCCCCTGCACCCTAAAAAAGAAGGGGCAGACGGAAAAGCAGACTTTCGGGGTGCTGATAGGCGAGGTCAGAGGGTTGAGCGAGGACGTAAGAGGGGCTATGGAGCAGATGGAAAGTATAAGCGAGAACCTGAGGGTGAGAGATGAGAGATGGGAAAAGAAGGTAAAAGAGCTGAGGGGGACAGTAGAAGGATTGCAGAGGGATGTGGTGTCAAGAAGGAAGAAAAAAGAGGATAAAAGTAAGGAGATGGAACAAGACTTTAGGGTGTGGAAGAAAAGGGCGAAAAAAGGCTTGGGAAGGTGGAGGGCAGGTCGGGAATAAAGTAGTTGACAGGGTGGAGGGCGAGAAGCAAGGTATTCGTTAGAGGGTGGAGATTATTATAGGAAAGAATGTGTTAGAGCGTAGAAACGAAGAGGAGAGAGCGGATAGGAAAAGGATAAGGGAAATTGAATTAAGGATATAGAGAAGAGCGATTTTAGGTAGGAGAAATAATATAGTAATAAAAGGGTTGAAGCTGAAGATCGGGGGAAAAAGCGAGAGGGTGGAAGCGCTGCTACAGTGCATAGGGTATGTTAAAGGCAAGGAAGGGAGAGTTAGGATGGAGGTGAGAAAGGAGAATGAAGTGGCGGTAGTGGAATTAGAGAGCTCGGAAAAACAAATACGGGGGAAATGCGTAACAAAAATAGCATAAAGGACAAGAAGGTTTTAATAGATCAAGATTTGACGAGGAAGAAAAGGGGTGTGCAGAGGATTCCTAATGACAGGGCTAAGAAGGAGAGGGGCGAAGGATAAGCGGCAAAAAAGGATATCGGAAAATAAAAATGGATAAGAAAATGTAGGTATGCGACGAAGAGAAGGAGGTGTTCACAGTGTGCTTGAAGGCCGGCTAAGTTTGACGAAAATGTATCCAAAGTATGCTACCGCAGAAAATTTCTACATCGTTTGGACATTAGAAATAAGTTGAGTTTAAAATCCTAGCTGCTCCCTTTCGCGAGTTATGTGCATTTTTATATTTTCACATAAAAACTGATAGTACAAAACTTGCAGATGCTAGTTTAGGAAATACAATTCCTTTCAAAGTTTGCTTTTTTTTAATTATTTCAAATATAAGTTTGTATTATTAATTCTGTATTTAAAAAAAATTATTTACTACTTTTAGCCAACGACAGGGACGTAGTGACTGTATAGCTCAGGGACTATACATTTTTGTAAAAATACACATCATCGTCGTCAAAAATAGGGAGATTAACGGGGCTATAATACTCTCTACTATACTTTTTATTTTTACCTGTAAAGAAATACTTTGTATAATCAGCTCGCTAATCTTCTTGTGTTTTTAACTGCATACAATTTGGTGAGTTTCGCAGTCAAATTCATGAAAACCTATCTTATAAATTTCTCCTCATTCTTTTAATTTATGCGACATATGCTCATAGTAATTTTTAGGGACTGACTTTCCACCTACATGCAATCATTAAAAAAAGTTTTCTTTTTCGACCACCTGTCGATAACATTAAGCTTTTTTCGTTTTTTCATCAGAGGGATTACTTTTGGTTTTTAAAATAGAGTTAACGAGTTGTTCTTTATTTTTCAGGAACCTCTTGAACTAATTTTAAAATATTTTCTTTAAGGCTGTTACAATCATGACTTATACCTTTGCCAGTTATTTTTTAAACATTTACTGCAAACCTGAATAACATTTTGGTGGTTTTTATTTTTTTCTGTTCAAACTACATAATTTTGAATAGTTTTTTTAAGTTTAACTAAAACATCCAGGTTCGTTTGCAAAACTCTAAAATTTCCTTTGCCTTTTTTTACCTTTACGTGTCTGAACGAAAGAGAAGTTGAACAAATAAAACAGCTACAAGCACCTTTTACCGATCGTGTATCTTTTGGCAACTCTAAATAATTATAGTTACACATAATTTTTTATTGTCGATTAAAATTCTCTTTTTCAGAATCAAGAAGTGCCAGCTAGCATGATCTACAAATATTCAAAGGGTATTTTTCATTTTTCAAATCGAAATTTTCTAACAAAAACTTTTTTATAAGATTTTCAGTTTTTTCACTTATTAAATACTTTTCCGGATTAACGCTACCAAATACAATTTTTCTTCCACATTGAGCTCATATCTTCTTTCCGTTTTCACTATGAGAAGATTTCCCTCCATGCCTCATTTTACAAATAAAATAAGTATAAATTTATAAATACTTTCATAAACAACCCTCAGTTCAATTAAAAACGTTTAATGTGCAAAATCGTTCGGGATGAGCTCCGTTCGTATCTGACTGCTCCGGCTATACCCGACCCAGTAGTGATAAATAGTTGGGCTGCTTTTCGCTCGTAGGCCTCTCGTTTTGTCTAGTCTGTTTTGTTTTTAGCTTAATAACAAGAAGAGTAATAAACTTTTAAAATTCTGATTATTGGAAATGAAAGAGTAATTACGATTATATTTATATAAAATATACCCGAAAGATAATTTTTAATCACCGTTTACTTGCATTTTAAATATTTGGATTCGTTTGATTAATTAAATAGTGTGGAAGTTACAAAACGGCATTATTCGGAGATCGTTCAAATAAAATATATCAAAATTAATAGAAAAAGTTAAATTATTGGTTGAAAATTCTTGTTTCTAACAAATTTCATAACTTTAGATCTAAGATAAAATTGAGCACACTTAATAGATTAGACTACCCGACCATTTAAACTTTAGCTAGTATAGGCTGTTATATAAAAATCTAAAAATGCGCATTACTCGCTAAAGGGAGCAGCTATAATTTTGAATTCAACTGCTTTTTAATGTCCGAACGATGTAGAAACTTTCTGCGCAGCATATTTTAGATTCATTTTAGTCAAACTTAGCCGACCTTCAAGCACACCGTGTGTTGAAGGAAGTGCAGGTTAATTTGTTTCGCGAGAAGTAGGGGGCTGGGAGTAAAGCAGGGTGGAGCAGGTTAAAGTTGTTGTACTGAACATAGCAGGGATAAAGAAGGAAGATGATGATTTCTGGAGCTATATTTAGTATTTGATGTGACTGGACTAGTAGATACGTGGATAGAGAGAAATGAATAGGATAGAGTTGAGCCAAAGTTGCCAAGAGGTTATAGGTGGAGGCTTCAGGAGGCGGTCAGAGTAAAGAGGAAAGGAAGGGCTAGTGGGGGAATTAGAACAGGGATAAGAGCTGGATTAGGCGAAGAAGTTCGTTGGGAGGGAGAAGGGGATATCGTGCAAATGAGTGCAGAAAGATAGGAGAGGTAACGTATTAGTTTGTGACTATGTAGCGTAAGGATGGGATGGAAAAGATTAAAGAAAGGTCGGAAGTCTTACTAGGAGGGAGGGAGAGAGAGAGATAAGGGTATGGTG